>NC_091746.1:23601977-23621977 GCF_043380555.1 Nothobranchius furzeri
GTTCATTTAATTTGATATCCATTGTGGTGGTGTATAGAGCCAAAAATGTTTGCATTGTGTCGATGTCTCTATATTTATAGATCCGACTGTATGTATATATATATATATATATATATATATATATATATATATAAATATACGTATATATGTCTATATGTCTATATATGTATATACATATACATACACACATAAATATATATATATATATATAATACATACATATGAATTGAATATACATACATATATATAAATATACATATTATACACATATATATACATATGTTTATGTATGTATACATGAAGTGTATTATTATGTGTGTGTATCATATATATATGTATATGTATATATGTATATTCAATTCAATTTTATTTATATAGCTCCAAATCACGACAAGAGTCATCTCAAGGCACTTCACATAATAAACATTCCAATCCAGGTCAGTTCATTAAGCCAATCAGAAAAAATGTTTCCTATATAAGGAACCCAGCAAATTGCATCCAGTCAGTGACTTTACAGCAATCCTCATACTAAGCAAGCATAAAGCGACAGTGGAGAGGAAAACTCCCTTTTAACAGGAAGAAACCTCCCGAGGATCCTGGCTCAGTATAAGCAGCCATCCACCACGACTCACTGGGGATGGAGAAGACAGAGCAGACACACACACACACACACACACACACACACACACACACACACACACACACACACACACACACACACACTAAGCAATGTGTCTATGGTTACATTGTGATTTCTTAGTAAATATTCTATTTGGCAAGAGATAAACTTTATTGTATTTATCCTAGTGAATCTATAATTAAACGGGTAAACTAGCAGTAGCACATCCAACGTCAAGGAAAGCAACAAGTTATTGTCAGGAGAGGGAGAATGTTTAAGTGGTTAGCAGCAGTGTGCTAGCCGATGGCCCCCTCCATGAGGCCACCACAGCTCAGCAGAACATCATTGTAGCTTCTTCTGGGGAGAAAAACACTTAGAGAAAATATAAAGTTAACAGCTGAAATGGCAGGAAATAATACAGTTAAAGAGCAGATTGTAGAAGAAAGTAGTCGAGTGTGGAAAGTGGTCAGTGTATCCTCCAGCAGTCTAAGCCTATAGCAGCATAACTACAGAGATAACTGTAACTCCTTTTAGATGGAGGCATGTTGGAGGCAGGGCAAGGGAGAGCCGTCTTTACCGACTGTACACTCCACCTCCCTCTACTCCCCCACTTGTCCAGATCCAGGCTAACATCAGATTTTAACCATAGACCTTATCAAATAAAAATGTTTTAAACCTAGTCTTAAAAGTAGACAAGGTGTCTGCCTCACAGACTAAGGCTGGGAGTTGGTTCCACAGGAGAGGAGCCTGATAACTAAAAGATCTGCCTCCCATCCTAATTTTAGATAATTTGGGAACCACCAGTAAACCTGCAGTCTGAGAGCAAAGTGCTTGGTTAGGAATATATGGAACTATCAGGTCACTGATGTATGATTGAGCTTGATTATTAAGAGCTTTATATGTGAGAAGGAGGATCTTAAAATCTATTCTGAATTTAACAGGTAGCCAATGTAGGGAAGCTAAGACAGGAGAGATATGATCTCTCTTTTTAATTCTCATCAGAACTCTAGCTGCAGCATTTTGGACAAGCTGAAGACTTTTAACCACATTCTGTGGACTTCCTGAGAGTAATGAATTACAGTAATCCAGTCTTGATGTAAAAAATGCATGAACTAGTTTTTCAGCATCACTCCTGGAAAGGATGCTTCTAATGTTAGCAATATTCTGAAGGTGGAAAAGGAAATCCTACAAACCTGTTTAACTTGGGATTTGAATGACATGTCTTGGTCGAAGAAAACACCAAGGTTCCTTACTTTGTTCTAGGAGATTAATGTAATGCCATTCAGGTCAGGTGATTGACTAAGCGATTTCCTTTTCTGGATTTCTGGTCCAAAGATGAGAACTTCCATCTTGTCTTGATTTAAAAGCAAAAAGTTTTGAGTCATCCAATTTTTTATGTCTTCAAGACAAGCCTGTAATCTACCTAACTGATTAGGTTCATCAGGGTTAATGGATAGATATAACTGAGTATCGTCAGCATAACAATGGAAGTTTATCCCATGCTGTCTAATGATTTTACCAATTGGGAGCATATATATATATAGTTAAAAGAATTGGTCCAAGCACTGAACCCTGTGGTACTCCACAAGTAACCCTGGAGTATGAAGAAGATTTGTCAAGTACATTTACAAAATGAAATCTATCAGACAGATAGGATTTAAACCAGCCTAGTGCTGTTCCTTTGATCCCTACAACATGTTCAAGTCTTTCTACAAGAACATTGTGATCAACTGTGTCAAAGGCAGCACTGAGATCTAACAAGACTAGAACAGACACAAGATTCTTATCTGAGGCCATGAGAATATCATTTGTAACTCTCACTAATGCAGTTTCAGTGCTGTGATACTCTCTAAAACCAGACTGAAATTTCTCAAACAGATCATTAGTGTTTAAATGCTCACATACTTGGATGGCCATTATTTTCTCCAAGACTTTGGATAAAAATGGAAGGTTAGATATTGGTCTATAATTCATTGGGTCATCTGGATCCAAAGAAGGCTTCTTAAGTGAAGGTTTGATTACAGCAAACTTAAAATCCTGTGGTACATATCCATTTACTAAGGATAGATTGATTATATCTAGAATGGGGGCAGTAACCAGAGGAAATGCATCTTAAATCATTTGGTTGGGATTGGATCTAAAATGCAAGTTGAAGGTTTAGATGAAGCTAATATTTTTGATGACTCTGAAAGCTCAACTGGATCAAAACGGTTCAAACACAGATGAGGTTCTACATTTACCTCTGATGCTGCCTCACTTACTGAGGAAGAAGAGGATACTAAAGATTTTGTTTCTAATAGAATTAATTTTACTTGTAAAAAATCCCATAAAGACGTTGCTGCTGAGGGCTAAGGGAATAGATGGTTCAGAGCTATGATTCTGTGTAAGTTTGGCAACTGTAATGACAAGACATTTAGGATTATTCTTATTCTCCTCATTTAACGCTGAGAAATAAGCAGTTCTAGTTTGTCAAAGCTTTTTTTTTTTATAAAGCACAAGCAGAGGTGGAAAGAGTACTAAAATGTCCTACTTAAGTACGAGTAGCAGTACTTAGATAATTTTTTACTCAAGTACAAGTAAAAGTACTTGCCTAAATTTCTACTCAAGTAAAAGTAAAATGTATCATAAATAAAATGTACTCAAAGTAACAATTACTTAGTTACATTTTTGTCAGCGTAAAGATGGTTACATCAGTGCAAAACCACAACACCAGTTCACAACACACTCGTGTGTGTGCGTGCACACACGAACGCACACACAGTTTGATGGAAGGATTTCTATCCAGTCAGTGAGAACAGGACGTGCACATTGATTGGAGGAGGTTTTTCTAGGATTGTATGTTTCAATTGTGATTAAAATTATTCTTTATTTTGAAAAAAAAGTTCATTTTTAGATGCCATCAGTATGTGAGGTATCTCAATGTTCTCATGACAAAACTCTAACATGAGACATTCTAACATAGTATAGATATAAAAATAAATATGTTGTGGAGATACAAAAAATAAGCAATAAAGAGGTTCTCTCACGCTTGTCTACAAACCTCCACCAAAAACACGTTTCAGACCCAAACCAACCACTGGACCATCCGGTTGTCGGTCTCACCGAACCGCCACACTTCCCTGGGTCCTCCACTCATCACAGACTCATGTTTTCAGCACCAGAACACCACTGGTGTGAGAGATTCTCCGCTCATTAACATCAGAGGAGGAGAAACAGCCGACTGCTACCGCTTCAGCTTTAGGACAAACTACCAGAGTCCAAAAAGAAAATCACCATCTAGTCACAGACAACAGAAGTTGTTTGAACCTAGAAAACAGCGACTGGTGTTTAGCACCATCTGGTTTCCTCTGGCATCGCTGGTTCCATCAGAAGCATACCAGGGAAGATACCTGGGGGGAGGGGGGGGGGTGTTCTGTGACCATGTTTGCGTTTAAAACCTAGCTTGTTCTGAAGATTCGCTATAGCGGCTCCAATAGGATTTAATGAAAAGACAGGTAAATGTTTTTTGTAAAATGCACAAAGAAAAGAAGAAGTCGTCAGCAGGGACAAAGTGTCACCTCTTCCTTTTTCTGCTCGTTTTGCCTGGATCAATGTTTGTTTTGTACCCGTTAAAAAATGTATTTTAGAATGCCAAATCATCTCAGATTTTTATTTGACTGCATTATTTTAACAGCTCAGATATTCTCCAGACATTTTCCTACCTGTCACCTCTACTTTCACCCCTTCATGGTTGCCGTCTTTGGGTTTAAGTGTCAGTAAAGTTTCTGTCACCCTCATAAGATCAGTAGTGGCGTGGAAAATGTGTTCAAATGGAGGTTTTTGAGCTTTTGCAGCAGCTTTCTGACCAATCACAGGACTGATTATGGATTTCCTTATTTATCTGAATGTCATGAGTAATTCTGGGATTTGAAATAATCAGTATGTTCTATAATAGTTGTGGATAAAGTTACACACAAACATACAGACATGCCTCTAAATAATCCATCTCCAGCCACAGGACTTATGCCACTGCGTGGTGCACTCGCTCATTTATTAAAAGTAACAGACTGTAAATAGTCAGCATGTTACCAGCATCAGGGTGAAGGTTTTATTCATGTCATGTGGAAAAATGGGTCAGAATAGATGGAAAGTTTACTGGGTTTGTCAACGGGGATAGATTTGGAAAAGAGATCATTCCCCGGGTTCCCATTGCTCTATATTTGTCAGTGCTTGAATATTTGGAAAAGTGGGAGGAGATTAAAGCGGGGGGTTAGTGATGAGTGTCCACAACAGATACTGACCCTCATACTCCCACCCCGACTCTCTGAGCCTTACGTGTCTATTTATAGGGTCAAAATTGTGCTATGGAAAAATATGACAAAGCTACATTCCATTAAAAAGCTGGGAATGGTGGAAAAGAGCACACGGCCCAGTCCCCAAAGGTCTGAATAAAGGTTCTCAGGCTGCAGGAGATGGATGGATGGATGGAGGGACAGACGGACGGATGGATGGATGGATGATTGGTGGATGGATGGATGGATGGATGGATGATAGGTGGATGGATGGATGATAGGTGGATGGATGGATGATAGGTGGATGGATGGATGATGGATGATGGATGGATGGATGATTGGTGGATGGATGATGAATGGATGGATGGATGGATGTATGTTTGGATGGATGGATGATAGATGGATGGACGATTGGTGATGGATGGATGGATGGATGATAGGTGGATGGATGGATGGATGGATGATTGATGGATGGATGGATGGATGGATGATAGGTGGATGGATGGATGGATGGATGATAGATGGATGGATGGATGATAGGTGGATAGATGGATGATTGGTGGATGGATGGATGGTTGATTGGTGGATGGATGGATGATTGGTGGATGAATGGATGGATGGATGGATGATAGATGGATGGATGATTGGTGGATGGATAGATGGATGGATGGATGGATGGATGGATGATTGGTGGATGGATGGTTGGAAGGATGGATGATAGGTGGATGGATGGGTGATGGATGGATGGATGGATGATTGGTGGATGGATGAATGGATGTATGTTTGGATGGATGGATGATAGATGGATGGACGATTGGTGGATGGATGGATGGATGGATGGATGGATGATTGATGGATGGATGGATGGATGATAGGTGGATGGATGGATGGATGATAGATGGATGGATGGATGATAGGTGGATAGATGGATGATTGGTGGATGGATGGATGGTTGATTGGTGGATGGATGGATGATTGGTGGATGGATGATAGATGGATGGATGATTGGTGGATGGATAGATGGATGGATGGATGATTGGTGGATGGATAGATGGATGGATGGATGGAGTATTGGTGGATGGATGGATGACAGATGGATGATAGGTGGATGGATATATGGATGGATAGATGATAGATGGATGGATGATTGGTGGATGGATGGATGATTGGTGGATGGATGATAGATGGATGGATGATTGGTGGATGGATAGATGGATGGATGGATGGAGTATTGGTGGATGGATGGATGACAGATGGATGATAGGTGGATGGATATATGGATGGATAGATGATAGATGGATGGATGATTGGTGGATGGATAGATGGATGGATGGATGATAGGTGGATGGATGGATGGATGGATGATAGATGGATGGATGATTGGTGGATGGATGGATGGATGGATGGATGATAGGTGGATGGATGGATGGATGGATGATAGATGGATGGATGATTGGTGGATGGATGGATGGATGATTGGTGGATGGATGGATGGATGATAGGTGGATGGATGGATGGATTATAGATGGATGGATGATAGGTGGATGGATGATAGGTAGATGGATGGATGGATGATTGGTGGATGGATGGATGGATGGATGATAGGTGGATGGATGGATGATAGATGGATGGATGATTGGTGGATGGATGGATGGATGGATGGATGATAGGTGGATGGATGGATGGATGGATGGATTATAGATGGATGGATGATTGGTGGATAATAGATAGATGGATGGATTGATGATAGGTGGATGGATGATTGGTAAATGGATGGATAATAGGTAGATGGATGGATTGATGATAGGTGGATGGATGATTGGTAGATGGATGATAGGTGGATGGATGGATGAATGATAGATGGATGGATGATAGGTAGATGGATGGATGGATTATAGATGGATGATAGGTGGATGGATGATTGGTGGATGGATGATAGATGGATGGATGGATGATAGGTGGATGGATGATAGATGGATGGATGGATGATAGATGGATGGATGGATGATGGGTGGATGGATGGTCTGAAAGTTAAAAGGACTGGTTTTAATGTTTATGCCTGTGTCTGCGTACATGTTTGTGTTTTGCTAAACATCCCATAAACAACAGGAGGCGTGAGAGTCTCAGAAGGACATCGGCGATGGTGGTTCAGGGTTAGGAGTTTGCCCTATCACTGGTGGGTTGCCAGTCGTTTGTCTGAGCAAGACTCGTCACCCTCCTTCCCTGCGGCTGTGGTTGGAGGGACCGGTGGTGGCTTTAGCTGTGGCTACAGTGCAGCTCATCACCACCAGCCTGTGAAAGATTGACTGTAGTGTAAGTCATGAGTCCTCTGACTCAGAAAGCTTCACAAGTGCAGGTCCTTTATGGTTTATCATGTGCATCTACAACTGATTAACTTTTAGAGTCGTGTCAGGATGACCGCCAAAGCTAACCAGCCTCCACAAACACCAGAACGTCCATAACTCAGTCAGTCAGATACCGAGCTGCTTGTGGTTAGTGCCTGAGCCGATTCCATCCAGGTCCAAGAGGAAACACAACAAACAAACTTTTAGCGTTGCGTCCTCGGCAGCAGCAGTTCTTTGTGACTCGTTTACAGAAACTGTTGAATTCAGTTAACATACCTTTGAAGGGTTTTCCATAACGGTGCTGGTTCTGTATATGGTTGACACGTGTTCATAGTTCCTCTGAGGGAGTACAAAAGTACGTAGGTCATTAAAAGTTTGTGTGTGGATGTGTGTGTACTTATACACACATACAGATGGGTATCTATGCTTCTGCCTACATGAGTTACTTTGATGACTGAAGAAAGTAAATGAATAAAAAAGTTTTAGTTTTTATGAATCTGCTGAATGATACGATCATTTATTGTTGACCTTTAGATCTGTTGATGGACATTTTGGGTGACATCAGAAGTGTTTTAACCAACAGCTAAACTCTCCTCACAGATCACACACACTTCCTGTTGGGACATGAAAGGAAAACATTGTGATCCTCTTTCCACCCAAGCTGCTATTTACAGAACTCATGACATAACTTTTACTGTCAGAAATGACTAATATGTTCGTTTTTACGCGGCTCCTTATCTGATGAAACTGAAACGAGCTGACCCCTGGCCCTGCTGTGTGTCTGCTGGACTACCCAGCATGCATTCAGCCTCAGGCCAGTTAGACAGCCCAGATGTCAGGCAGCAGTGGTGGGTTGTTGGACCCTAGAAGGCCGCTCTTCACGTGGACATGCTTCCCCCGAGGCTCCTGACAAGTTCAAAGCCCCAGTCGGCCTTCGCTAATCCCAACTCCCCAACAGCAGCTACGATCAACCAGCTTGTCTTTGTCTTATAAATCATTTTTGGAAATAACAAGCAGGATTTTTCAGTTATTTCCCACATTTGTGTTCACCGTGTGAATTATCTGTGTGGGAATGTGGATCTGAACCTGTGAGGGGACGTGAGTGGCACCGTTTCCTCATCTGGTACCTTCTAGTCATTTGATCAAGTCGGGTTTTCTTGCTGCTTTAGTTGTAAATAGAAAACAGAAACACCTGAGCGTTTCTGAAGCAGGGTTGGGCAGCACACTCACTGGGCTGCAACTGCAAAACTGCAAGAAAATGTTCAGCCGGGATCATTTTTACATACGTCATTCTGTCAAGATATTCAGGCTTCATGGGTCACGTATGAAACATCTGCCTGTCTACACCCAAACCTTCACAAGGCCATGAGATGATGGTCCTAACTGAAAGAACGAGGTCCTGGACACAAACAGCCAGAAGGAGCTTCCCAGGTAGGGTGGCCAAACATTTGGAGATGTTAGGAGCTCAGAGAACACCTGCTGCTCCTTTGCTCTTCAGGGGTTGAGTCGGTCGTTCCGTTGGGTGGAGATCTCTGGGAAGACCCAGAACTCAGTGGAGGGATTGTAGACCCTCTCTGGACCTGGGGGAGCCGTTGGATCCCCAGAGGGAGCTGAGGAGGGATGTTTGGTCTCCAAACCCTCCTGTATTTCTCTCACTGACTCATTGAAACAATCTTGAGAAGGGCTGAAGACAAGTCCCAGAACTCTGCAACAACTATGACAATTTTGAGGGAAATATTGATGCACACATTTTATGAACAAGCTCAAAATTCCAGAAACAGGAGATCAAGTTTGTTTGTTTGTTTGTTTGTTTGTTTATTAAGATCCCCATTAGCTGCTGACATACAGCTGCTATTCTTCCTGGGGTCTCATCTCATACAGTCATTACATTTTATATATATACACATATTGTGCACATTAGGGCTGCACGATATTAGGTAAACCTGCGATATTCGATAACAGTGCTTAATATTGCGATATCGATATTACTTGCGATAAATGAACAAATAATAAAGTATGCAGTGTTGATGTCGTCTGGCGTGTGACGTCTGCTCTGGGTTCGAAGCAAACAAAAACCAATGCATGAATTCCATTACAACATAACATTTTTATTGTAAAACATGCAGCTGCACCTGCTACTGTATTAGCAGCAAAACAACAAACTGCATGCATGCAGTTTCTCAGTGACTTTAAAACATCACCACCACCATAAAACTTTTTCTGACGCTCCAAATACAGAAAAACATCCTTTACCAGGGTTTTTTGAATAAATAAAAAAAAATCAGAAAATAAGTTTAAATGTTAAATAATAGTTAACATCACTTAAATGCAACAGCAAATTCTCTCATTGCTACTGAACATTTTCTCCACTTATGTGATTATGATATAAGGCTGTTGCTGTAATTGGGAAGTGAACTGTGCTGGGCCAAACTAGGAGAATATTAAGATTTTCTGAGGGAAAGAGAAAAACAATTGTCTACCTTTCAGAAGAGGAACTGGCAAAAAACTACATGGAAAATATGTGAAAACGTTTGGTTTTTAACCCCAAATTGAACAAGATTACCTAGATCTTAAAAAGCAGCTCAGATGATGAAACTGCAACTATGATTCTGATAACAAGCTAACAAATTGAACTAGCTCCTCTAAGATAACCGGCTAGCAGAGCTTCTGACTGACAGTTTATGTGCAGCAGCAAATCAACTATCCTGATTAACAAGGTTATAAAAGCTCATAAAGGAAAAATCACTTTGATGTGTGGGGGAACATTTCCAGGCCCTCTTTAGCAGGGTGGGACTGGTAGGAGAGTGCTGTAGCCTTTTAGCTGGAAGCTAACCGGAGCCTGGGGCTAACATCACCACCCGGTGGAACACTAGGGACATGAAGGTGGGTTGGTTCACCGGCACATGTCGGAGTCAGCCCGGTAAAAATGATTAACAACACAGAGCGGACTCACGTTTGAAAGCAGCGCTGATTCCATAAACCTCAGCACAAAGTGCGTTCGTTGCTCTGAGCTAGCATGACGAACAATGGAACGGCGCCGCTAACTCAGTTCGGGTTTTGTTTTCCATCCTAAGGGTCTACGTAGGAGGCGGGCGTATTACGCAAACGGACCCTTCGGATTCGCCGCATGTCAGAAGGGCTACATTTGATTGGTCAAATAGTAATTTCGCGTAAAAAACAGAGCTGGTTTACAAAAAGTTGATGTATGACACGGATGGAAATGATGAACCAAACATTTATCGCTGTTTTTGACGTGCTTTGTGATAGGCCTATCGCACGTCCTGTTATCCCGATGACGATAATTTTTCGATATATTGTGTAGCCCTAGTGCACATCATTCATGCATGACCAAACACACACACACACACACACACACACACACACACACACACACACACACACACACAACTAATTTCAACATAATATTGCAGTGTAGAAAAATCACAATTCAATTCTCAAAAGCCCAAACATAACAAAATACATTCTTAAGATTTGAAATACAGCTCACTTCAGAAGATGTTTAGCTTGACATTATCTTTGGGAAAATAAAAATATTTGGAGTTTTTCTGAAAACATTTTTTATCAATTTCCCTCAACAGAAATCCTGGTAGAGCATTCCTTAGCACCATTGCACGATAGACCAGTTTTCTGCATTTGATTTGTTCTGCATGCAGGTAACACACATCGTCCATGCATACTTTGTCTTGTGGCATAATAATGTTTATCCGGGAAAAAAGACATGGTGGAATTAATTGCATTTGGAGTTTTTGTCGTAATATTTCTAATAAACATTGTTAATGAAAACTCCCATCTCTCTCTTACTTTTAGCCAGGACAACTTATTGTATAACAGATTTACACTGGTTCTGTACGGACTCCCCAATACCATGCACACTGCCTTGTTTTGTGCAATTTGTAACTTGTCTAGACAATTTTCATTGGTGTTGGACCAAACCACAGAGGCATAATCTAAATGTGAAAGCACCAGTGACTGAACTAGTTTCTTAATTAAGTGAAATGGAATTAATTTCCTACAACGTCTGATAATACCATACTTCTTCCCAATTTTTTCAACAGGTAGTTAATCTGATTCACCCAGGATAGTTTATTATCAACAATAACACCCAATAACTTAAACTCATCCACCTGTTCAATAATAGTACCATCTAAGGTCAAGCTTAAGAGTGGATTTGTTTTTATAAGTGTCTAGATCCTATGACCATACATTTTGTCTTATTTGTGTTTATTATCAAAGTGTTTGCTGTGATCCATCTATTAACAGATTCTATTTCCTCTTTTAGAACAGTATTAAGTTGTAATACTGTTTTCACTGGTGCGTATAATGTAATATCATCTGCATAAATTGCCATTGTGGCACGATCCAACACCATAGGCAAGTCATTCATAAAAATGGAAAACAACAAAGGCCCTAAACAACTACCTTGGGGCACTCCACAACACATCATTTCAGTCTCATAGTAGCTGCCATTAAAATAAACTGTATACTCTCAATCACATAGATAACTGTCAATCAACTTTACAGAAGAAGGTTCCAATCCATAACCCAAGATAAAGAAGGAGATGAACCTGTTCCTTGATGCTTTTGCATAATGTTGCTAATTCCATCCCCAGCTGGTGGAGGGCAGTAACTAATTCATGTCCTGGTTTCATTAGTTTTCTGTGTTTTGTTGTTGTTTATGAGTCACGACCTTGGTGCTGTGTTAAGCTACATAAGCTACAGCTGTGAGTGTCTTTCCTGCATGTCTAGCCCCAAAGCTGCCCTCAGGATGAAGAATGCAGGAAGTGAATACCATGCCGAGATAAGACGATATTCATGTGACTGAGGTTTGTGTGTTTGGTGAGTTGCCGCTTTGTGAGCTGGAACGCTTTTATTTAGCCAGAATTTCTGCCTCCTTTTCCAAATGGAGTTGAGTCTGACTGCTCAGAGCCCCGCACACATCCCTTACTGACACTGATGATGTCAGTATGCTGATGAGTTGCATATTAAACATCAGTGTCACCCATGCGATGCTAACGCTTTAGCAAGTTGTTGTGTCTGGTTTATTGTCTCTCTGTTTTTTACGCTGAACAAAAACATAAACGCAACACTTTTGTTTTTGCTCCCATTTTTCATCAGCTGAACTCAAACAACAGCCATGACTCAGAAATCATTCTGAAATCTATCTGCATGTGTGTTAGTGAGCCCTTTTCCTTTACCAAGATAATCCACCCACCTCACAGGTGTGGCGTATCAAGGGGCTGATGACAGCATGAACAATGCACAGGTGCGCCTGACTGCCACTCATGTTGTTATACCATTCTTGGGGTGTTTCTCAATGTCAACGAACCTCGACTTGATGTCTTTGTCCCGCCCCGGTTGCCTAGATGATACGTCATCAGGAGCCTCCAAGGCGTGTTCCAATGTTCATGTTCTACCATCGACATTTATACTGGACAATCCGTGTCCGTAGGCTCGAATTATAAGACTTTGCCGATTATCACTTGTAAGTCGCTTTGGACAAAAGCGTCTGCTAAACACATAAACATAAACTTCATTTCCAAATGAGAGGTTCCCACCACCACCTTTTGACCTTGTCACATGTCTCGTCACGCCCAGACAATCCAAGAGGTGCAGCTGGAGGTGGGGGTGCTGTTACAGTTGGAACCAATGAACCAATGTAGCTACTAGCTAACTTTGCTAACCCAAGAAGCTAAGAAGAACCAAGAACACAGTGCCATATTTTCTAAAGGATGGTGGACCAGGAGCCAGCAGCGACTTCGGGGCAAATTTCCAGTTTAAATGTAAGTCAGCTAGTTGTAGCTATCGGGCTGATGTCTCAAATGTTCTATATCCAAAGCTGTTGCTTAGCTTTGGTGGCTAGCAGGTTCTAACTCACTCACATATTTAATTCAACCGATATTAACACAATTTAAAAAGTAAAAAAGTTTGTACGTATAAAATATAACTATCCCTCACGTGTCACGTGACATACCACCGTAGGAGCTGCGGTCACGCGATGCAAGTCTGTTCCATTTAACCGTTTTCTTTGACCAAGGAAGGACAGTGTCCTCATAAACAAGGCTCCTTGCCTTGCAAGACATCGCCTTGCAAGGCAAGGAGCCTTGACATTGAGAAACGCCTTTGGTCTGGGGGGTTTCTAGCATTCTTGGTCTGCACATTAGGGGGAAACAAACTTACTCCAGGGGCTAAAAGCCATGAGGCGCTTCACAAAAACAAAAAAATTCAAATGTAAAAAAGATTTTCAAAAATGGTCCATGTAAGGCCCTATAGACCAGAACTAGGATCTTGAAATGAACCTGAAGTTGACTGGCAGCCAGTGAAGCTGGAGGAGAAGCGGGGTGATGTGGGTGTGTTTGGAGGACTTGGTCAGAAGCCGAGCACAGGCATTCGGAACCACCTGTAGACGGTTCAGGGAGGTTCTGCTCAGACACGTGAAAAGAGAGTTACAGTAGTCTAAGCGTGAGGAGATGAAGGTGTGGAGAACTGTCTCAAGTTCAGAGCGGGACAGAATGGGACTCCGCTTAGCAATGTTCCTGAGATGGAAGAAGGAAGAACCAACAAGAGAACTGACATGAGAATGCAGGGTGAGAGCTGGGTCAAAGGTCACGCCAAGATTCCTGACGGAAGGTTTGGTGTAAGAAGCAAGCTGACCAAGAGAGTCTCTGACTTTGGGAACCAGCTTGTCTGGGGCACATATGAGGATCTTCATCCAGCTGTAGAAGGTTCCCAGCCCCCGATCTTCACGTTGCTCACCAACGTTTTACAACAAAGCATTTGATGACCTGGCTCCGCGTTCCTAGCTTACATAAAAGAAGGGAAAACTTCTAAAAACTCAGAAATCACAGAAAACTTTATTTCAAACAAATCTGCTGCAAAACTCTCCCACTTTAGTTCTGATATTGTCACGACACAAAATTCAAGCTTAATGACATAAACCAGCCGAGCACCATAGTGGTTTAGTATTTTCTCTGCTAGAACACTGTGTTTCCACCTGTTATCAAAAGACGACCAATGGGAACCTTTGCAGCTCAAACTTCACCTGTCTGGAACATGACCACACCTGACCTCTGACCATTACGTAAGTCGGCTGATAAAGTCGAGGACTGATCTTATCTCCATCGTCTGGATCTACTGAACAGCGGAGCTGGCTTGACGCTGACTCGCTTCATGTTTTTGGGGCTTCAGCAGAAGCAGCGAAGGTTTAAAAAAAAGAACAACACAGACAGGATCCAACCTAACGGGAAGACAGTCTGCAAAAACGACAGAGAAAGCATGTTTATGCAAAGTTTAGCCGTGTTTTCGTTAGCATCTGTCCCACGAGCCGAAACGTAAAGTGGCATTTCACAGACTCCATCAGCAGGATGATTATACACAAAATGTTTTCTTAATAATATTCTGTCCCAGAGAATGATATAATCTGACTCTGCTTCCAGGAAAAGGCAGCAAAGCATCACCTCCTGTCCTGGGATCGGACACGTTTTGTTTCTTTTTAAGAACTTCCAGGAGATTAAATGTAGAGGAGGACATTTACGGCTCCCACACGCTGAATCAGGACCTAATCTTGGGTTCTGTGGGTTTACGCTGATAGCTCAAACATTTGTGCTGACTAATGATCTCCAGTTCCTTGTTCTCACCTGGCAGGTAAACACTTTGTGTCAGAATGAAGACTCCAACAGACTCGTCATAGAGCTCAGTGCAGACACAAGTCTTTTTTTGGTGGACGTTTGGCTTTGAAGGAAGGACAAATGGAGCACATTTTACATCTTGGGCATTAGATCCAAGAAGTTTTTTTTTCTGTCTTAGTTCACACGACCATAATATTTATGAATATTCGAGAACCTGAGATGCAGGTTTCTCCTTCAGAGCTTTCTGCAGACCGGAGTTCATGGTTTCATCAGTTACAGCATGTGGTCCAGGCCCTGAAGCTGAGAAGCAGCCCCAGACCATCAAATCTCCACCTCCGTGTCTGGCTCTGATTTGATGTTGCTTTAATGTTCGTTTCACACCAGGTATAACAAGACAACACCATTCTGACCACAGAGGCCTGCAGCGGTTTAAAGCTGGCTCTGGGTCCTTTTGATGACGTGTTGCTTTTTGAGATCTTTTAGCCTAACTCATGTTGTCAGACAGGTTCTTAATTCTAGATTTTTGAATTATAATCGGCCACTGTGAGGCCGGCTGAACATGAAACCAGTTTTCTACCCTTTTTCCTGCATTAGCCACTGGTGGAAAATGGACGGTGAAACTCTAGTATTAGAAAGCTTACGGGTTCCTTTTACTTTATATTTTCTTTTTTTAAAGTCATCATTGCTTGCATTTTGTAACCACGCACATAAAACCAGTTCATCAAAAGCTTTGGTGACCAATGTGAGGCTGGTGGGCTATTAGCGGTCCTTGGAGTGATTTTGTTCGCGGTCGTGTAAAACCCTGGAAAAGGAAACAATTTTCTTATTATTTAACACAAAATGGAAATGAAGGGAAACTATTTTAAAATGTTAACGGTTCAGTACAAAGTATGTGTCGTTTCAAAACCATCTTTACTTTTATTTTAGTTTCCTAGTTTCCCAGACCGCAAACCCACAGATTTTTACTAAAGCAGACTTGTGCAAGCATTCATAAAACTAAACACAGCAGAACATTACTGAAGATAGGGACTCGCGCTTTTGGCTGAAAGAGTCGTGGTGGATGGCTGCTTATACTGGAGGTTTCTTCCTGTTAAAAGGGAGTTTTCATTAGAGCCCTGCACGGGCCTAAAATCTGAGCCCGTGTCCGGCCCAGCCCGAGGGGGTGGAGCCCCAGCCCGACCCCGCCCGAAAAGGTTTTCAGGATTCTCTGGCCCAGCCCGAGCCTGAGCCCGACTTTTTTTTTAACCAACTAAATGAAAACAAAGGGCGTCAATCCTGACCAATGTGTCAAAAGACGTGCAGGATCCGATCAATTTGTTTTTCCCTCATTTACCATCACGGAGATGACGGCGCACAGGCTCTGGTGGTAATCAAGTTAAATTTTATCTCTTTCCAACAATTTTCACAAGAAAACAGAACAGTCAAAAGCAGGGCTTGTGTTGACCGGATAGTTCCCGTATTTGGCCGTTTATTTTGACGGAGAAAGAATAGAAAGAATTATTCCGACGCATGCAGACGAACTGACATTTTATTCGTTACACACATCGCAGATGTTGCTAAATCACTCAAGAAAAGATTCCCATCTGAACATCTGAGCTGCTCAGCACAGCTCGCTGTCAGCACATATGTGCACAGCGAGCTGAAGTTGTGGAGATTGGTTTGGAGCGCATCGCAGAACCAGAGCGCATGCGGGAAGGTTCCTCCCACTGAAGCGAGTGTTTTCCAAACCCTGTCTCTCAGAGAGACTTGTCACTTAGAAAATGTTCCTTGATTATGAAACTTTGGCTGAATAGTGCTTGTTCCTGTCTCCAATGTGGCGACACATCCAGGAGGAGAATCCCAGAATCTCTTCAGCCCAGGAAGCGCATATGATTACGCACAAGCGTGACCCGTCAACCCGGTCTCACAGTAAGACTGGGTTGGACCTGTTCAGGTTCACGCAGACAATCTTTACATAGAATTGACTTACAGATACAAAATTAATTCAGTGAAATATAAAGCATTTTATTTAAATATCCATTCATTAATTTACAAGCACAGAGAGCCGCATCAGATGGATGGAAGAGCCGCGGGTTGTGACATGTTTTCTCCAGGACCAGAGAGGACGCAAACTCAATACATCTCTTTTATTGTGAGGTAATAATTTCTCAGAGTTTTGCGGTTGCGGGCGGGAGTAGACATACATGCTGCAGTTGCGGCCGGGAGTGTAACACACACGTTGCAGTTGCAGGCGGTAATTGTCAGAAATTCAGCGGGAGCAGGAGCGGGATGAAGAAAACAGTCTCAGCAGGGCTCTACTGCTGCGTTTGTGTTTCAATTTTTTTTAATGAATTCAATTAAAAATAAAGGCGCCCGGCCCGGCCCGTGTCCGAGGTAATTACACAGTCGCTGGCCCGAAGCCCGGCCCTAGGGCCGTCAGGCCGGGCCGACCCGAGGGCCTAGGGCTTCAGTGCAGGGCTCTAGTTTTCATCTCCACTGTCGCTGCATGCTTGCTTAGTATGAGGATTGCTGTAAAGACTCTGACACTAGTCAGTGACTCGATGCATCCTGCTGGGTTCCTTGTATAGGAAACTTGTTACTGATTGGCTTAATGACCTGACCAGTACTAGTTACTGTGTGGAGGTCCTTGAGACGACTCTGGTCCTGATCTGGTGCTTTATAAATAAAGTTGAATTGAATTGAATTGAATTGGACCAAAAAAGTATTTTTCAAAGACCGAGAAACTAGAAAAAATCCATCTAATCTGGGAATTTGATGATTTAATCTAGACAAACGCACGAAAACCTTCTAATGTCTCGTATCTGCAAAGATGTTCAGTTTAGTTTCTACAGAACACCGAGTACGTGTTCTCCTCATTAAAGTCGTGAGCAGGTGAAAATAGAATCATTTTTACCTTTTTAAAGAAAAGGACATTTTTGTGGGCTTTCTAACCCCCCCCCCACACACACACACACACACACACACACACACCCATCCCAAAAACATCGGAACAGCAGAATAATTATCTTTATATTAAATTCCTGTTTTATACCTTATTTTATTTGCTGCATTAAAGTGGCCAAACATCCTCAGAGCTCAGCATCGTACCTGTCTCTAGAAATACACCCGCACTGAAACACGTGCATGCACACGTGCACACTGGCATCCTCCGTGGGGTTTTATGCATCCAGGTGTATCTGCATGTAAACGGCCCCTCCTGAGACAATCTGACCTCACAGAGGAGGTTTGTCTGGTCCTCCTGCTCAGTGAGAATATCGCCGGGGCAGAATGGAAACTTCATTTTGCTGAGGCTAATATTAGCCCGGGCCTCTGGAAAATTCCTTTTAAATGATCACAAGCTGAGAAAAGCAAAGAATTTGTTTGGTGTTTTGGCTGACACTGTTCTCTGCATCCACGGCAGTTTGTTTCTCTTGTATTTATTTTAGATGGTACGGCACACAGGAGGGTCCTGGGAACACAGATGTGGAGGCAGAGAAGTGCCGGGGGGCGGAGATGATGAAATCTAGGATTGTCTGTGGGTTAGGGTCAGGGTAGGCACCTAACAGCTGATTTGGACTCCTGGGGGACAATAATACTACTATACAGTATTTATCAGGTTGGGTTAGGGTTTGTCTCCTCCTGTTTGGACCCCTGGGACTTCGCTCTATAACTGTAACCTGTGTGTCTTGTCAGGAAAATCCCACCTGGCCATAGTTCAGAGGGTGAACAACGAAGGTGAGGGAGATCCTTTCTACGAGGTTCTGGGAATCGTCACCCTGGAGGACGTGATAGAAGAAATAATAAAGTCAGAGATCCTGGACGAGACGGACTTGTACAGTAAGTTGTCTGGTTACTGAAGTGTCTCATTTAGAAGAATTAATCCTGATCTGTGAAGGTAGAGCTGAAGCTCATGCAGATGTCTCCTTCTGAACCATGACGTGTCATCATGGGACAAATTCAGCTTCTTGGTTAAGCTCACTTCTAAAAAACCTGCCAGTGATGTTTGGCATCACGCACCGTTTCCTACAGACAGCAGGAGGTTGGGGCTGGGAGCAAAACACAGTCAAGTGTATAAATAAAAATGTAAACACCAAAAATAAACAGATCCTTAGTGAGTGGGAATCAGGCTCGACGTTCCCGTTCCCTCCAGTATCATCATTATCCAAGGAATAAGGAAACCCTCATTTCAGAAAGAGCTTGTGTTTAGATGGGTTAGGGTTAGGACTAACTAACCCACCTGAGGGTAAGGGTTAGCTAACCCACCCGAGGGTTAGCTAACCCACCCGAGGGTTAACTAACCCACCTGAGGTTTAGGACTAACTAACCCACCTGAGGGTTAGGGCTAACTAACGCACCTGAGGGTTAGGGCTAACTAACCCACACGAGGATTAGGGCTAACTAACCCACCCGAGGGTTAGGACTAACTAACCCACCTGAGGGTTAGGGTTAACTAACCCACCCGAGGGTTAGGACTAACTAACCCACCTGAGGGTTAGGGTTAACTAACCCACCCGAGGGTTAGGACTAACTAACCCACCTGAGGGTTAGGGTTAACTAACCCACCCGAGGGTTAGGACTAACTAACCCACACGAGGATTAGGGCTAACTAACCCACCCGAGGGTTAGGACTAACTAACCCACCTGAGGGTTAGGGTTAACTAACCCACCCGAGGGTTAGGACTAACTAACCCACCTGAGGGTTAGGGTTAACTAACCCACCCGAGGGTTAGGGCTAACTAACGCACCTGAGGGTTAGGGCTAAATAACCCACCCGAGGGTTAGGGCTAACTAACCCACCCGAGGGTTAAGACTAACTAACCCACCTGAGGGTTAGGGTTAACTAACCCACCCGAGGGTTAGGACTAACTAACCCACCTGAGGGTAAGGGTTAGTTAACCCACCCGAGGGTTAACTAACCCACCTGAGGGTTAGGACTAACTAACCCACCTGAGGGTAAGGGTTAGTTAACCCACCCGAGGGTTAACTAACCCACCTGAGGTTTAGGACTAACTAACCCACCTGAGGGTTAGGGCTAACTAACGCACCTGAGGGTTAGGGCTAAATAACCCATCCGAGGGTTAGGACTAACTAACCCACCTGAGGGTAAGGGTTAGTTAACCCACCCGAGGGTTAACTAACC
>NC_091746.1:23626977-23666977 GCF_043380555.1 Nothobranchius furzeri
TAGCTCATCACCACCAGCGTGTGAATGGGTGAATGACTGATTGTGTTGTGAAGTGCCTTGGGGGGGCTGTAGAACCCTAGAAGGCCGGGTTCCAGTCGGTGTCTGGCGCTGCGCGGCGCACGGCTTCATAGAAGCACCTCTTAAATTAAATACTTCCATCAAACTTTAGGAAGAACTGATGCATAAAAACATGAGAGGTGTGAGCTTGCTTTTATTGGTGTTTCATGTTTCCATGGAAACATCGTTTAAAGAAAAAAAAATCCTGATCGGAAATAACGTAGATTACTTTGGATCTTCCTCCTCGTTGTTAGACCCTAAAGCGTCGTTCAAACTTTAATCCAACCCCAGACGCCGGGCTCAAACTCCTGCGTGCTGATTGGGTGAAAGCACACATTCCTGGGCATTGTGATGGGATGTCTGGAGCAGATGAAAGGTTCCCGCTGTCACAATGCTAACAAGCTACTTTTGTGTTCGGTTGTGTCTCTTTTCTGTGAGTGTTGTAGTTTTCTCTGCAACAGTCGATGGCTTGTAGTTGATTTAGCTCCTTCTAGGATTCTGCAACCCCCCAACAGCTTTACAACACACACACATTCACACACTGATGGTGATTCAAATTCAATTCAAAGATACTTTATTAATCCCAGAGGGAAATTAGAGTTTCAGCACACGGGATGAGCTACATCATAGCCACAGTGGCCATGGGAAACACTGAAAGAAGCGAGGCTGCCGTAACGAAACACCACCAGTCCCTCCTACCACCTCCAGCAGGTAAGGGAGGGTGAAGTGCCTTGCCCAAGAACACAACAACTGTGATAGACTGAGAAGGGCTCAAACCCGCAACTTTCCGATTATGAGACGGAACTCCTCTGCCACTGTCAGATACATCCTGTTACTTTAATGGCTCTAAAGATAATCTTATCAGATAATCCTACCGTGTGTGGTGTTTGGGAGCGCTCTGGTCTGCTTGGAAGCATGTTGGGATGCTTGGATGATAAATCAGGAATGTTAAATGTGTTGGTCTGTCTTGGTTCGGTATTGAGGAGAAACAAACGCACTTCCTGTTGACATCTAGCCAGTCAGAAAGCCAGGTGACAGAAGCACGCCGCACACTTCTCCTTCACAACGTTTGTCTGGTGAGATCTCCCTTCTGACCAGGGAGTGTTTGTGTGTGAAATCCCTTCGTGTGTAGTTTTTGTCGTGTCAGCAGACACCGGTCTTCAAACAGAACTGATGTTTCTGGGACTCTTCGCCACACGTGTGGGGCCCATCCTTTTCAAAATCCCGTCATGTGAACCGGCACTCTCAATGGTTCAGCCGTGCATCTTTCTGTTATAACAGACTAGGGATGTAAGAAAATATCCATATGGAAACATATCGCGAGATTTTTTCCTGTAAATTATATCGAGATTCAAAAGCTGTGTATCGAATTTTTGGAAGAATTTACATGCAAACATTTGTGTATTTTCTTTTCTTTTGGTGCAGTTCAAACACCGACTGCTAGTTGGCAGCAGTGTGCAACGGGTTCTGTTTCCACCTCTGAAATGTAAATCCCTCTGTTATGGTTCATGGTAAACATGTCCTGTATCAGTTTGGACGTGTATTGCTAATATCGTCTGGCTGAATGTATCACAATATATCGTATCGTCTCCCCGTATCATGATACGTATCGTATCGCCAGATTTTCACCAACACACATTCCTATCACAGTCCCTCTTCTGCTACCTTCCTCTTCATCCTCCTCCATCTTTCCACTCCTCTTCCTCATCACACCTTCCTGCTCTTCTTCATTTCCTTCCCTCTTCTTTCTTTGTCTCCTCCCTACCCTTACTGGTCAAGGTGCATTCATCACTGATTACATTCTGAGAGTTTAGAGGTCAAGGACCAACCTTGCAATAAAACATGTTGTTGGAGATTACGCAGCACGTGGCAGACACCATCAAAGCTTCTTCAGGATCTCTCTAGTTAAATTTACTGTTGTAAACGATTTTATGTATTTTTTCTTGGACTTTGTCTCCAGAGGTTGGCTTTATGCTGCGTCGCTCACATTGTCTGGACTTCTGTTTCCAGTGATAAGCACTCTCCCATCACTGTGGGGGTGGACGAGGAGCTTTCCCTCATTCCAAACCTCCTGATTCGTCTCGCTGCTTATCGACCCGTTTTGGTCCGTTACTCTGAAGCTTTCATGCATCCTGCACACATTCAGATAGGCGACAAAGATTGCAAAAGTTCCGGTTTTTAACAAGTTTTCTTTCGTCTGAGTCAGAAACTCGAGTGATTTTGTTTCATCTGAAACATTTTCAGTATCGTCTTTGCAACGTTTTGTTTCCTTATTCAGAAGAGGTCATTCTTTATCAGCTAAACATGCAGATGCAGCACTTACATATTTACACTGTGGAGAATTCTCGCTAGGGTCGCAAACTGCAGCGGCCGTTGGGCAAGAGCTGGGGGACATCATGAACAGGTCTCCAGTCCATCACTAGGACACAAAGACTCACTCACACCTAGAAACATTACCACATGCACGTTTGTGGAGAAAGCCCACTCACGCAGGGCGAGAGAATCGTAACTCTTCACAAAGGCTAAAGCACTGTGCCGCAGCTGGAAATTGAACCTGCAACCTTGATGCCACAGCAACAGTCCTAGCTGCTGCACCACCATGAGATATAAAGTATAACGTGTCACCACTGGCTGTCTCTCGTCTCAGGGGAAAGTGGAGGTGGAGGCAGGAAAAGAGGGGATGAAGTTTGAAGCGGGACCTTTCACCTTCTACGGGATGATGGCGCTGACCACTTCACCTGGTGAGAATTCTCTGGGGGGAGGGGTACGTTATCTAAAGGTACTTCTGGATCAGGTAATCATAAAAAATGTCTGCGTGCGTAGTTGCTAATGCATTGTGGGTCACTGTTGGTGTTGTGCACCAGGACGTTTCTAGAAGGGACAAATAAGTAATGATGGATTTTTGTGTAATCAGGAGTTAATCCCACTTCACAAGAAGACCAAAGTATCTCCTCTTACTTGTGTTGTGTGAAAGTAAACCAGAGTATCCCGTTCATAGGTGAGGCTGGAAGTCCCGCCTCCTCACCTGCACACAGTCATGGCTTCACTTAATTCTAAAGCAGATAAGAAGAACGTACATCAAGGTCACACCTGCATCAACAAGGGTCAGCGCATGTAAACAGTTAATCTGTTGTTTGTTTTTCATTTAGAATCAGGAAAATATCCAGTTTGTTTACAGGAAGGGGGCGGGACTTAAAGCTCTTACTGGAACCTGCCACTAGGGGGCTGTTGGTAGAGAGCGCCTTTAAACAGGACAATGTGGCCTTGTTTTCAGGACATGTCTGGTCTGGTTATGCAGATTTAAAGGGTTTGGACCTAAATCATGCAAGAGTCCCTGAAAGTTCCTGTTCTAGAACCGGAGCCAAAAAGACCTGATTAAAGTAGGTATGGCCGATATTATTGATCTAATATTAATATGATGCCAATATTAGGCCAGTACCTTCTCAGCGACCTCGTGGTACAGTGTCTGCCCTGGGACTGGGACATCGGGGTTCAAATCCTGTTCGGGTCATAGCAAAGTGATGCCCGGCTTTAAAGGGTTGGGGGGGGTTAAACCACCAGGTAGCTTCTGAGCGCAGCCACAGCTGCAGCTCCCCGCAGGGATGGGTCACACGGGAGATCGTTTCACCAGCGCGTGATGACTAATGGGACTTTTATTGGCTTTAAAATGTAAAATTGTAAAACATCAGTTTTTACTCCTTTAGTGACCCGAATGTTATATACCATGCACATATTTTACATCAAACTCTTCAGCTTCATCCCTTCTCTCTCAAAATGTCATAACGTGACAGATCTGAGGTTTTGTTTTTGAAGTATTTTAATTTTATTTTGCACATCTTTTAGCTATGTGTAGCTAACAGCATGTAGCTATGTGTAGCTAACAGCATGTAGCCGTGTGTAGCTAACAGCATGTAGCTATGTGTAGCTAACAGCATGTAGCCGTGTGTAGCTAACAACATGTAGCTGTGTATAGCTTACAGCATGTAGTCGTGTGTAGCTAACAGCATGTAGCCGTGTGTAGCTAACAACATGTAGCTGTGTATAGCTTACAGCATGTAGTTGTGTGTAGCTAACAGCATGCAGCCCTGTGTAGCTGACAGCATGTAGCCGTGTGTAGCTAACAGCATGTAGCCATGTGTAGCCAACAGCCTATAGCCATGTGTAGCCAACAGCATGTAGCAGTGTGTAGCGAACAGCATGTAGCCATGTGTAGCCAACAGCCTGTAGCCATGTGTAGCTAACAGCCTGCAGCCATGTGTAGCCAACAGCATGTAGCCATGTGTAGCAACAGCCTGTAGCCATGTGTAGCCAACAGCCTGTAGCCATGTGTGACCAACAGCATGTAGCAGTGTGTAGCGAACAGCATGTAGCCATGTGTAGCCAACAGCATGTAGCCATGTGTGGCCAACAGCATGTAGCAGTGTGTAGCGAACAGCATGTAGCCATGTGTAGCCATCAGCATGTAACCATGTGTAGCTAACAGCCTGTAGCCATGTGTGGCCAACAACATGTAGCCATGTGTAACCAACAGCATGTGGCCATGTGTAACCAACAGCATGTAGCCATGTGTAGCCATCAGCATGTAACCATGTGTAGCTAACAGCCTGTAGCCATGTGTAACCAACAGCATGTGGCCATGTGTGGCCAACAGCATGTAGCAGTGTGTAGCGAACAGCATGTAGCAGTGTGTAGCGAACAGCATGTAGCCATGTGTAGCCAACAGCCTGTAGCCATGTGTGGCCAACAACATGTAGCCATGTGTAGCCAACAGCATGTAGCCATGTGTAACCAACAGCATGTAGCCATGTGTGGCCAACAGCATGTAGCAGTGTGTAGCGAACAGCATGTGGCCATGTGTAGCCAACAGCATGTAGCCATGTGTAACCAACAGCATGTAGCCATGTGTGGCCAACAGCATGTAGCAGTGTGTAGCGAACAGCATGTAGCCATGTGTAGCCAACAGCCTGTAGCCATGTGTGGCCAACAACATGTAGCCATGTGTAGCGAACAGCATGTGGCCATGTGTAGCCAACAGCATGTAGCCATGTGTAACCAACAGCATGTAGCCATGTGTGGCCAACAGCATGTAGCAGTGTGTAACGAACAGCATGTAGCCATGTGTAGCCAACAGCCTGTAGCCATGTGTGGCCAACAACATGTAGCCATGTGTAGCCAACAGCCTGTAGCCATGTGTGGCCAACAACATGTAGCCATGTGTAGCCAACAGCATGTAGCCATGTGTAGCCAACAGCCTGTAGCCATGTGTAGCCAACAGCATGTAGCCATGTGTGGCCAACAGCATGTAGCAGTGTGTAGCGAACAGCATGTAGCCATGTGTAGCCAACAGCATGTAGCAGTGTGTAGCCAACAGCCTGTAGCCATGTGTGGCCAACAGCATGTAGCAGTGTGTAGCCAACAGCCTGTAGCCATGTGTAGCCAACAGCATGTAGCCATGTGTAGCCAACAGCATGTAGCAGTGTGTAGCCAACAGCCTGTAGCCATGTGTAGCCAACAGCATGTAGCAGTGTGTAGCCAACAGCCTGCAGCCATGTGTAGCCAACAGCATGTAGCCATGTGTAGCCAACAGCCTGTAGCCATGTGTAGCCAACAGCCTGTAGCCATGTGTAGCCAACAACATGTAGCCATGTGTAGCCAACAGCATGTAGCCATGTGTAGCCAACAGCCTGTAGCCATGTGTGGCCAACAACATGTAGCCATGTGTAGCCAACAACATGTAGCCTTGTGTAGCCAACAGCCTGTAGCCATGTGTAGCCAACAGCCTGTAGCCATGTGTGGCCAACAACATGTAGCCATGTGTAGCCAACAACATGTAGCCATGTGTAGCCAACAGCCTGTAGCCATGTGTAGCCAACAGCCTGTAGCCATGTGTAGCCAACAACATGTAGCCATGTGTAGCCAACAGCCTGTAGCCATGTGTAGCCAACAGCCTGTAGCCATGTGTGACCAACAGCATGTAGCAGTGTGTAGCGAACAGCATGTAGCCATGTGTAGCCAACAGCATGTAGCCATGTGTGGCCAACAGCATGTAGCAGTGTGTAGCGAACAGCATGTAGCCATGTGTAGCCATCAGCATGTAACCATGTGTAGCTAACAGCCTGTAGCCATGTGTGGCCAACAACATGTAGCCATGTGTAACCAACAGCATGTGGCCATGTGTAACCAACAGCATGTAGCCATGTGTAGCCATCAGCATGTAACCATGTGTAGCTAACAGCCTGTAGCCATGTGTAACCAACAGCATGTGGCCATGTGTGGCCAACAGCATGTAGCAGTGTGTAGCGAACAGCATGTAGCAGTGTGTAGCGAACAGCATGTAGCCATGTGTAGCCAACAGCCTGTAGCCATGTGTGGCCAACAACATGTAGCCATGTGTAGCCAACAGCATGTAGCCATGTGTAACCAACAGCATGTAGCCATGTGTGGCCAACAGCATGTAGCAGTGTGTAGCGAACAGCATGTGGCCATGTGTAGCCAACAGCATGTAGCCATGTGTAACCAACAGCATGTAGCCATGTGTGGCCAACAGCATGTAGCAGTGTGTAGCGAACAGCATGTAGCCATGTGTAGCCAACAGCCTGTAGCCATGTGTGGCCAACAACATGTAGCCATGTGTAGCGAACAGCATGTGGCCATGTGTAGCCAACAGCATGTAGCCATGTGTAACCAACAGCATGTAGCCATGTGTGGCCAACAGCATGTAGCAGTGTGTAACGAACAGCATGTAGCCATGTGTAGCCAACAGCCTGTAGCCATGTGTGGCCAACAACATGTAGCCATGTGTAGCCAACAGCCTGTAGCCATGTGTGGCCAACAACATGTAGCCATGTGTAGCCAACAGCATGTAGCCATGTGTAGCCAACAGCCTGTAGCCATGTGTAGCCAACAGCATGTAGCCATGTGTGGCCAACAGCATGTAGCAGTGTGTAGCGAACAGCATGTAGCCATGTGTAGCCAACAGCATGTAGCAGTGTGTAGCCAACAGCCTGTAGCCATGTGTGGCCAACAGCATGTAGCAGTGTGTAGCCAACAGCCTGTAGCCATGTGTAGCCAACAGCATGTAGCCATGTGTAGCCAACAGCATGTAGCAGTGTGTAGCCAACAGCCTGTAGCCATGTGTAGCCAACAGCATGTAGCAGTGTGTAGCCAACAGCCTGCAGCCATGTGTAGCCAACAGCATGTAGCCATGTGTAGCCAACAGCCTGTAGCCATGTGTAGCCAACAGCCTGTAGCCATGTGTAGCCAACAACATGTAGCCATGTGTAGCCAACAGCATGTAGCCATGTGTAGCCAACAGCCTGTAGCCATGTGTGGCCAACAACATGTAGCCATGTGTAGCCAACAACATGTAGCCTTGTGTAGCCAACAGCCTGTAGCCATGTGTAGCCAACAGCCTGTAGCCATGTGTGGCCAACAACATGTAGCCATGTGTAGCCAACAACATGTAGCCATGTGTAGCCAACAGCCTGTAGCCATGTGTAGCCAACAGCCTGTAGCCATGTGTAGCCAACAACATGTAGCCATGTGTAGCCAACAGCCTGTAGCCACGTGTAGCCAACAGCCTGTAGCCATGTGTAGCCAACAGCATGTAGCCATGTGTGGCCAACAACATGTAGCCTTGTGTAGCCAACAGCCTGTAGCCATGTGTAGCCAACAGCATGTAGCCATGTGTGGCCAACAGCATGTAGCAGTGTGTAGCGAACAGCATGTAGCCATGTGTAGCCATCAGCATGTAGCCATGTGTAGCTAACAGCCTGTAGCCATGTGTGGCCAACAACATGTAGCCATGTGTAGCCAACAGCATGTAGCCATGTGTAGCCAACAGCCTGTAGCCATGTGTGGCCAACAACATGTAGCCATGTGTAGCCAACAGCATGTAGCAGTGTGTAGCCAACAGCCTGTAGCCATGTGTAGCCAACAGCCTGTAGCCATGTGTAGCCAACAGCATGTAGCCATGTGTAGCCAACAGCATGTAGCAGTGTGTAACGAACAGCATGTAGCCTTGTGTACCCAACAGCCTGTAGCAATGTGTAGCCAACAGCATGTAGCCATGTGTAGCCAACAGCATGTAGCCATGTGTAGCCAACAGCCTGTAGCCATGTGTGGCCAACAACATGTAGCCATGTGTAGCCAACAGCCTGTAGCCATGTGTAGCCAACAGCATGTAGCAGTGTGTAGCCAACAGCCTGTAGCCATGTGTAGCCAACAGCCTGTAGCCATGTGTAGCCAACAGCCTGTAGCCATGTGTAGCCAACAGCCTGTAGCCATGTGTAGCCAACAGCATGTAGCCATGTGTAGCCAACAGCATGTAGCCATGTGTAGCCAACAGCCTGTAGCAATGTGTAGCCAACAGCATGTAGCCATGTGTAGCCAACAGCCTGTAGCCATGTGTAGCCAACAGCATGTAGCCATGTGTAGCCAACAGCATGTAGCAGTGTGTAGCGAACAGCATGTAGCCATGTGTAGCCATCAGCATGTAGTCATGTTTAGCCAACAACATGTAGCCATGTGTAGCCAACAGCCTGTAGCCACGTGTAGCCAACAGCCTGTAGCCATGTGTAGCCAACAGCATGTAGCCATGTGTGGCCAACAACATGTAGCCTTGTGTAGCCAACAGCCTGTAGCCATGTGTAGCCAACAGCATGTAGCCATGTGTGGCCAACAGCATGTAGCAGTGTGTAGCGAACAGCATGTAGCCATGTGTAGCCATCAGCATGTAGCCATGTGTAGCTAACAGCCTGTAGCCATGTGTGGCCAACAACATGTAGCCATGTGTAGCCAACAGCATGTAGCCATGTGTAGCCAACAGCCTGTAGCCATGTGTGGCCAACAACATGTAGCCATGTGTAGCCAACAGCATGTAGCAGTGTGTAGCCAACAGCCTGTAGCCATGTGTAGCCAACAGCCTGTAGCCATGTGTAGCCAACAGCATGTAGCCATGTGTAGCCAACAGCATGTAGCAGTGTGTAACGAACAGCATGTAGCCTTGTGTACCCAACAGCCTGTAGCAATGTGTAGCCAACAGCATGTAGCCATGTGTAGCCAACAGCATGTAGCCATGTGTAGCCAACAGCCTGTAGCCATGTGTGGCCAACAACATGTAGCCATGTGTAGCCAACAGCCTGTAGCCATGTGTAGCCAACAGCATGTAGCAGTGTGTAGCCAACAGCCTGTAGCCATGTGTAGCCAACAGCCTGTAGCCATGTGTAGCCAACAGCCTGTAGCCATGTGTAGCCAACAGCCTGTAGCCATGTGTAGCCAACAGCATGTAGCCATGTGTAGCCAACAGCATGTAGCCATGTGTAGCCAACAGCCTGTAGCAATGTGTAGCCAACAGCATGTAGCCATGTGTAGCCAACAGCCTGTAGCCATGTGTAGCCAACAGCATGTAGCCATGTGTAGCCAACAGCATGTAGCAGTGTGTAGCGAACAGCATGTAGCCATGTGTAGCCATCAGCATGTAGTCATGTTTAGCTAACAGCATGTAGCAGTGTGTAGCGAACAGCATGTAGCCATGTGTAGCCATCAGCATGTAGTCATGTGTAGCTAACAGCATGTAGCAGTGTGTAGCGAACAGCATGTAGCCATGTGTAGCCATCAGCATGTAGCCATGTGTAGCCAACAGCCTGTAGCCATGTGTAGCCAACAGCATGTAGCAGTGTGTAGCGAACAGCATGTAGCCATGTGTAGCCATCAGCATGTAGCCATATGTAGCTAACAGCCTATAGCCATGTGTAGCTAACAGCATGTTGCCATGCAGGGGCGGATTAAGGACTGAAGAAGATCCGGGGCTTACACACACACGCACGCGCACACACACGTGACACGCGCTAGTCAACATCATATATATTTGTCTTGTACCACATAATTTTTAATCTGAAGCTACATATTAAGCATATTCAGGGCAGAGTATTGTTCCTGTTAGTGTTTAGTGTGAGATGATAGTAAATATTCCCTTTCTTTCTCCATCAACTTTACTTGATAGTAATCTAACTTTAGGCAAACTAGCAGCACAACAAATATTTTCAAATAAGACTCACAAACCTGAGTCAACACCAGTCTCATCAAAGCTGGGGTTCTGTCGCCGTAAGTTTGGTCTAAAAAACGTCCTTATGTCCATCTTCACACATGCGTTTCAGGCAGAGTGTAGAAGAAGCCAGCTGCTGAAGGGCTTTTTCGTCAGTGGTGGAGGCTCAGGCAGGCTGTATACAAGCTACTGCTAGCTGCTCCCTCTCTGTTGGACTTTGGTACTGCATGTTACTTCCACGTTTGAGATCCGGGGCTTTTCATTAAAGATTCGGGGCTTGAGCCCAAGTAGCCGGGCCTAACGCCGCCCATGTAGCCATGTGTAGCTAACAGCTAGCTAACCACTAAAACAAACAGCTTGCTTTTCTTAACTGAAGATTTTTATAAACTGTGTATCGCCGTAACTACAATATTCACTAACACACATCTTAGCTTAGCATGAGTACTGCTTACATTTGATAGTAAACAAGTACATTTTACTTCTATAGACAGAATCACAAAGTGCTCCACATGGATCAAAACAAAATGAAACAAAGTCATTAAATCATAATGATCTCAACACAGAAACAGATTAATTTATTATAGATTTATAAACTAAGTAAGTGTAAGACGTTCCCTAAACACGTGGATAGTTCCAGACACATGCAGCGTGTTCGGGAGCCGTTTATTCTCTCGTTTCTGCCTCGATGGGAACAACGGGAACGGAAAAACTAAAGATAGGTCTGATGCAAGAGCGCTCACTCTGACGCGTTCCTGCACAGATGATTCAAAGATTGTCTCACTTTGATCCGTTTTCATAACCCAAAACATCTGAACCTTTTTAAGAAGATTGTAACCCGATTACACAAAAACTGCTGCTTTCTGTGATTTCTCATTCATTCGGGTCTGGGTTTGTCACCAAACTGACCACGGTTTTCTTATTTTTGTCATTTAATGGAATCATATTGGATTTTTTTTTTAAATATAAACCTATAAGAAACCAGAAACATTCGTTAAGCTGAGTCAGACGTGTTTTTGTGTCCAAACTCCAGACATCCTGGTTGTACCTGCTCTAAAGAGACACCCAGTGATGCTCTCTGTCTTCTCGCTTCATTCATAAACTTCAGCTTTATTCTGAATCCCTCTGGTTCTGGTGGTGGTGGGATCTGAGAGACACCTACTGGTGGACCAGTAGAACATCCTTCCTGTTGGCTTTTAAATCACAAATCGAACTAAAGACTCTGTTGTGAGGAAAGCTGCTTGTTCCTGACTCCATATATTATGTGTACTGTACTTCTGACTGTTCTTTTCTTCTGTCCCTCTCTTGTCCCCCTTCAACCCCCCAGTGCCTCTGTCCCTGTCTCGTACGTTTGCTGTCAGCAGAACTGAATCATTAGCAGGATCTCCAGGTACTGTGGGTTATCTCTCCTGACACTAGCATGTGAGCGTCTAGATGTTTCACCATCATCACACCTACCTTTCCACACTCTATGTTTTGTGGGACTCTGAGTAGCGATGTGCCTGTTTGTCCCTGAACGCATCACGTAGCTGAGTGTGCTAAAAGGGAAAAACAGATCGAGACTTAACACCCTCGTCTCTGGAGCCATTAGTCAAGTGGCTGAATGGTGTTGCAAACTGGAGGCCCAGAGTGGAACCAGGCTCCGCCCCCCTCGCCCCTAACCTTTAACCCCCAAACTACATAAACAAGACCTGCAGCTACAGCCCCCTGCTGGACGGCACTGATAAACACACACAGACTTTTACATATGTTCACATGAACACACACACGCACACACAGAACCACAGACAGGCTGGGTTCAAATAAAGACGCACTCTCTTTCACTCTGTAGCAGCGACCCACATTGTGCCTCTTCAGATGTTTTTCCCACCCACTTCAGTACTCAGCACAATGTTGTGTGTGTGTGTGCATGCTTGCGTGTGTGTGTGTGTGTGCGTGCGTTTGTGTGTGTATGTGTGCGTGCGTGTGTGTGTGTTTGTGTGTGTGTGCATGCGCATGTGTGTGTTTGTGTGTGCATGCATGTGTGTGTGTGTGTGTGTGTGCATGCATGCGTGCGTGTGTTTGTGTGTGTGTGTGTGTGTGCATGCATGTGTGTGTGTGTGTGCGTGTGTGTGTGTGCATGAATGCATTAAGTGTATGGCGTTTAAAGCGTGCCACAACCCGTGCACGCGTGTGAATGGGACTCGCGAGCGGAAATATACATGGCGAGAGGTCATTTGTGCACTGAGAGGGAGCAAACTGTGTCTGTGAGCGCACAAGGATGTGCACAAGTGACAAACCTGCGTGCGCGCGTTGTCAACGAGCACACGGCAGAGGAAAACGTGCGCGCGCGGCAGCCTCTGTGCGCGCTCGGCAGCCTCTCTGCGCGCTCGGTTTCTGACTCCTGCTCGCTCGGCTGTAAGGGCTTTTGGCACTCTGGAGGCGTGGCCTGTGGCAGATCTTCTCTGTCCTCTGATTGGTTAGTTTACCCCGCACTTTACCCTCTATCTATATAAAAAAGTCTGATATTTAGTAGTTGCTGGCATAGCTCAGCTGGGAGAGCGGGTGACTCTCGCCCCGGAGGATCCAGGTTCGAGTCCGGCCAAGGAAAATGCAGTAGATGTCATGTTAATTTCTCTTAATTTCAGGTATTTTACAGTTGTGACCGTTCAACTGTCATTAAACGTCCGAATGTTTGCTGGGCAGTGTTTTAAAAAGTGCACATAAGCTTGATGGTTTTAACCATATAAAATTACATTTTTTGTGATACTGGAAAAATACATACTGAAATAAAACTACTGATTGAAAACTTTATGACTGTGGTTGTACAATATATGACTCACTAATACACTGCAAACTCCCTTAGAGTGGGGCTTCCAGAGAGAGAGAGAGAGAGAGAGAGAGAGAGAGAGAGAGAGAGAGAGAGAGAGAGAGAGAGAGAGAGAGAGAGAGAGAGAGAGAGAGAGAGAGAGAGAGAGAGAGAGAGAGAGAGAGAGAGAGAGAGAGAGAGAGAGAGAGAGAGAGAGAGAGAGAGAAGTTCTTGCCTCATTAATGTATTGTTTATTTTTTTCAGTATTTAATTGACAAATTATCCTTTCAAATAATTAATTGATGAGTTACATAATTGTCCATTTAGAATTGTTGAATGGACTGAGTCAAGTTTGGTGCACTTTATATATTTCAAAACATGTTTTTTTTATTTTAATGATGCATATAAATAATTTAAATGTTAATTTAATTAAATATTTCTATTTTTTCATTACCTCACCCTTGTTTTGACAGAAACAAGACCTTGCTGGATAATATCATGGAGAAACTATTTGTTCACAGTACATGGCTCAGTGAGGATCTGTATACCAAAGGAGGAGATGCTCAGAAATCTGTCTGCAGATTGTTACAACCCAGACTGGAAGTGGTGGGCTGTAATAAGAAAGGAGACCAAACAGATGAGTGGGGGTTCAACAACTGATTTATTTAACAAAAGTAAGGATTTACTAAAGCAAGTTAGTGAACCTCACTGAGCCATGTACTGTGAACAAATAGTTTCTCCATGATATTATCCAGCAAGGTCCCGTTTTTGTCAAAACAAGGGTGAGGTAATGAAAAAATAGAAATATTTCATTAAATTAACATTTAAATTATTTATATGCATCATTAAAATAAAAAAAAACATGTTTTGAAATAGGGCTGCAACAACGAATCGATAAATTCGATGAAAATCGATTACTAAAAGCGTTGGCAACGAATTGCGTCATCGATTCGTTGTGTCGCACAACTCTTCCAAAAGCGCCCCCCCTTCCCGCCCGCCGTTGCGCGCAGACCAGAGCAAGTCAGATCAGCGCGAGGGAGAGCCGCAGATCAGCGCGAGGGAGAGCCGCAGATCAGGGCGAGGGAGAGCCGCAGATCAGCGTGAGGGAGAGCCGGTACCGGCAGATCAGCGTGAGGGAGAGCCGGTACCGGCAGATCAGCGCGAGGGAAAGCCGGCAGACTTGCGCTGCTGCTAACCGGTTCCGCATTGTTGCACAGCGATCCAGGCAGCTGCTTCCAGCGCACGGTCCATTCTCAAAGTGGCGCAACCAAAAAACTATAATTAGCACACGATCGTTCATGTCCGCACATGTTCTCTATTTTCTGTCTTATTTGTGCCTGAAGCGCGCTACTGCGGAGCTCATCACCTGTGCTGTGGTGATGTCACCTCACGCAGCATCGAAAACGCGCTCTGAGCTTTTCGGTCAGGAGATCCCTTTGATCTGCTCAAAAGTAACTGATGAGGTGAAAAGGTAAGAATCCAGGCAACAGATTTTCTGGAGAATTAAGAGGAGATGCAGGAAGATGAGAGACAGACAGGACAGGAAAATAGTTCAATAAAAACAAGAAAACAAAACAAAGTGTTGAAAAGTAAAATGTAGGTAGATTTATCTCCACGACACGTTTTTACCAGTAAAAAACAATAAGTTATACACATGTAATATTTATACATCTGATACAATTCAGATCACCTTCAAAACTCAGTCACACACCCAGGGCCGTTTCAAGACATTTTGGGGGCCAAGGCAAAATGCGATCCCCCCCCCCCCCCCAATAACTGGGCTCCCCAGAAGCCTCTGTGTAATTCATACCCTCTCCAGTAGTGTTAGTTATATGGTGTTTATAAAATCCCCTCAGACATTACTGACATGTTCTAATATTATCAGATGAAAAACTAAATTATCAGACATGCTGTCTCATCTGCTTCTTTTATAAACTTGCAAAAAGTAACAAAACCATTTGAAAGCCACTATTTGTGGATTCTCTGAAAGTTTCCATGGAGTGTGTGACAACTTATTTTTTCATTGATCCTATCGTCTAATCTCACAGCTGAAACAAGCATCCTTAATAATCTGTGCACAGGAAGCTTACCGATGCTGTAGTAAAACAAAAGGTATAATAATTTATTATTAATAAAACCTTGTTGCAGCACTAAAGCAGAAAAATTAGATTTGCATTAAATATGCTAAATATTTACATATGAATTGTTTTAGAGCCCTTTAATTGGCAGAATCTGATATTAATTTAGTTCTTACAAAAAATGGGTCCCAACATGGTTTGTGTGGCGTTGCCATAGTGTGACGTCATAGGCACAGATCCCCTGTCCTCTTGTTTGGAAATGGAAATATGGTCACCCTACATTACACAAACTGTCCACCCGGGCTTTTGCGCTGCACAGAGACGCTTCGCTGCCTACGACTGAATGTCAGTTGAGAGTCAGTCTCATGCAGACTGACCAATGAAGAGAGGGCCTCAAGTTAACACCCTCTCCTCATTGGTCAGTCCACACGAGGTGGGTCAAAGGTTACTCTGGGCGGGTTACGTGTTGTCAGGCATTCAAGTATTGAGTATATTTACTGCATATTACAGTAAAATATTCTGTATGTGACCACATTATGGTGATCCTCGGGTCGTGATGATGGAGCCCTTGAATATTGTTGCCCAGGGTACAACAAAGTGTTAATCTGGCCCTGGTTCCGCCGTCACATTCCCGCAGAAACTGGTTGATCACACCGGGGCCAGACTACTAGCATGTGGTTTTACAACCACAATGTCCTCAGAAGCAAAAACGCTTTTAAAAGGGAGGGAGGAGTCCTAACTGTTGCTGCAGGCGTGTTGTGTGAGAGTGCAGTTATATACTGGTTAATATATTTTTGGGTTCAGTTGCTTTCATGTGGCCTAATGTGACTCTATTTGGGATCATTGGAATGATCAGCAGCATTTCTTGATGTGACTTTATGGCAGTTGCCCAGGGCATCATCGCAAGGAGGATGGCATTCATTTACTTTTGTTTTATTTGGTATTTTTTCAGTCATTTTTGGAAATAGTGATCAATTTTGATTAATTCACAGCCTATGTTTAATTACATTTAAAATAAATGTCAACAGATGAGATCAAACAAAACAGATGAGAATTGCCCTTAAGCTGTTTAACTTGGACCAAGCATTTTAGGTCACAGATAGATGTAGCTTAGGGTCTCTGTCTATACACCTTATAAGACAATTTAGGTGATGGCATGTTGTTTTTCTGCTATTGAACTGTTTTCTAATAATGTTGTGTTAAATAAAGTGAAGGAAGGAGAGAAATAATGTTTCCCTAGCAGTTTTTAAAAATTTCCCCATGTAATCCGATTAATCGATTAATCGTGTCGAGACCCCATCCGATTAATCGATTATCCAAATAATCGTTTGTTGCAGCCCTATTTTGAAATATATAAAGTGCACCAAACTTGACTCAGTCCATTCAACAATTCTAAATGGACAATTATGTAACTCATCAATTAATTATTTGAAAGGATAATTTGTCAATCTCTCTCTCTCTCTCTCTCTCTCTCTCTCTCTCTCTCTCTCTCTCTCTCTCTCTCTCTCTCTCTCTCTCTCTCTCTCTCTCTCTCTCTCTCTCTCTCTCTCTCTCTCTCTCTCTCTCTCTCTCTCTCTCTCTCTCTCTCTCTCTCGAAGCCCCACTCTAAGGGAGTTTGCAGTGTATTAGTGAGTCATATATTGTACAACCACAGTCATAAAGTTTTCAATCAGTAGTTTTATTTCAGTATGTATATTTCCAGTATCACAAAAAATGTAATTTTATATGGTTAAAACCATCTAGCTTATGTGCACTTTTTAAAACACTGCCCAGCAAACATTCGGACGTTTAATGACAGTTGAACGGTCACAACTGTAAAATACCTGAAATTAAGAAAAATTAACATGACATCTACTGCATTTTCCTTGCCCGGACTCGAACATGGATCCTCCGAGGCGAGAGTCACCCGCTCTCCCAGCTGAGCTATGCCAGCAACTACTGAATATCAGACTTTTTTATATAGATAGACGGTAAAGTGCGGGGTGAACTAACCAATCAGAGGACAGAGAAGATCTGCCACAGGCCACGCCTCCAGAGTGCCAAAAGCCCTTACAGCCGAGCGAGCAGGAGTCAGAAACCGAGCGCACACAGAGGCTGTCGCGCGCGCACGTTTTCCTCTGCCGTGTGCTCGTTGACAACGCGCGCACGCAGGTTTGTCACTTGTGCACATCCTTGTGCGCTCACAGACACAGTTTGCTCCCTCTCAGTGCACAAATGACCTCTCGCCATGTATATTTCCTCTCGCGAGTCCCGTTCACACGCGCGCTGTGGACCCAATGCGCGTGCACGGGTTGTGGCACGCTTTAAACGCCATATAAGTGTGTACTCATTACACACCTCACCACCATTTTTCTGTTTAGACCAGGCCGTGCAGCCCCAGAAAAATCTAAAAGAGTTCACATGGCAGGTCTCACACACACACACACACACACACACACACACACACACACACACACACACACACACACACACACACACACACACACACACACACACACACACAGGATTACATACATTCCGGTGCATGTAGTGGCATTAGCGCGACCCCAGCTTTGTTTCCACTGGGCTCCTTAAAGAAGTGGAAAACATAAGCTGACTTTAATTAAAAGTTGCAAGAAGAAAAAACAGTTTAAGTCCTGAATGTGTCAGCACGCAGAAGGAAACGGCGTCGCCAGAGACCCCCGACTCCTTACCTACCATGTGAGGCAGCAGACCCCCCCACTCCCTGAGGATTTGTGCAGAAACAGGATTTTCTAGACGTGCCAGAGAGCCTCTGTGCTGACAAGCAACACCTGACCTGGAAAGAACCAGCAAAGGATCGTAACGGCTGACGAAGCTGCTCTGTCCTTTATGATTAGGTCAGAAAGGAGGACGTTTATTTTCATTCACAAACATGTAAAACAATAAAGATGAAATCTCCTCCAGACTGATTCACCGTAGCTCCTTCTCTGTCTGTTTGACCACATTTCCTCTTTTAATCAGCGTTTCTCTCACTCGCTGGTTCCATTTGAAACGTTTCTTACAGAGAACAAGTCGCCTCCGCGGCCGTTTGGGGTGAACCACTCGGATTCTCTGAACAGGGGCGACCGGGTGGATGCTGTCACCCCGACGCTGGGCAGCAGCAACAACCAGCTCAACTCCTTCCTTCATATCTACGTCCCTGATTATTCTGTCAGAGCACGCTCAGACCTGCAGTTTATTAAGGTGAGAACGCATCCTTGTCTGGAGGTTGATTTCAGACACTTTCAGTGGATGTAAAAGCTATTTCTCCAAACAGAGGCCATTCAGAACGCTGCTTAGGAATACTCACAACTTGTACTATCATTCAAACAGATCCTCTTTAACCTGCTGCAGCGTGCAGCTTTACATCAAACCACTTAAAAATCATCGATGTCTCTAAAACAGCCCGAGGGTCACCACTGAGACGGTGTCATCAGCAGCAGTTTGAGACAAAGTTTAATGAACCAATACAGAGCTGCGTCCAGCGTCTCCATGGCAACCCGGGCGCTTAACCAGCAGCCTCTCTTGTTTCTGTTTCAGAATCTTTCAGCTGAAACGTTTCAGGAGGCAAATCAGCTAAATGATGTCATAAAAATCAGGATTATTTTGGAATATTTAACCCTTTAATGGAGGGAACGATCTGATTCTAACACCTGTGACCTGAGCCGCTTCGCTCTGTTTCCTAGGTAACGCGCCAACAGTACCAGAACGCCGTGATGGCGTCACGGATGGACAAGACTCCCCAGTCGACAGACAGTGAATTCACAAAGATCGAACTCACGCTGACGGAGCTCCATGACAGAGTGGAGGCCCCGCCCCTCCTCACCACCATGACCAGCACCACAAGCCCCTCCCCCGCAGTGGCCATCTCCATAGCTAACGAGACATCCCACCTGATCAGCCAGCAGCAGAACTGTGTGGGTCTGAGCAGGAGCAACCACAGCACCCACAACGAGGGACCCATCTAGCCCCGCCCCCCTGCTGAGCTGGGTGGAGCCTAACACCTTCCACCATGTCCGGTGGACGCAGGCGGAGCGCTGGCGTAGATGGAGATGAGGGAACATGGGGCTTCTGCAAGCCCCTCCCCCTGGTCAGTCAGTCAGACCCCATTAGCAGGGCGTGGCGGGTGCTCCGCCCCCACCTGAACGCTGTCACACCTGCTGCACCAACACCCTCCTGTAGGGAGAGGGAGTCCGGATGGAACCTGTCACCGGGCGTTTGTTTGGGACGATCTAACACAGGACGGCGGAGCGCAGGAGGACACAAGCCAACGCTCGCCGTTGTTGCTCCTCAGACCAAAGACTTTGGTCCCCTGCTTCACCTCCCCTCCCTCCCTCCCTCCCTCCCTCCCATCACACACACACACACACACACTGACTCCCCCCTTCCCTCCTGTCCAGTGCATCCTGGGAGGCTCAGGCGGTCCTGGTTAGTCAGAGACGGCACCAAAAACCGCCCAACCAAGAATGTTTTCCTGTATTTATTTATTTTATAATATTGTACGTATAAATAAACATATATACATATATAAGTACACATATATATTTATATATACCTATACAAACATATATGTGTACGCGTGGAGCCACTCGAGCGAGCTCGGGTGCCGGACCAAGGCAAGCACGCTGCACATGTGAGGTTGGTGTGCATGAGGAGCTGAGGGTCTTCTGCAGAAGCTGTAAATTACAGATCTTATTATTATTTTTACTATTATTCTAAATCTTTTTCACCTTAAAGAAGAAAAATCTCACTATTGCCTTTAAGAGAAATCCTGTAATTAGTTATTTTAACAAAGTGCAATGATTTATTTAAGCGTGATTATGACGGAGTTAATTCACTGTAATATAAAGCTGACCGATATATGTTTATGTTGTGCTGTTTGTATATTTGTTTATGAAAAGGCTTAACTACAGCATCCACCCGTGGGACTGCTCTTAGCGTGACTTTGTCATGTTTTCATTTTTATTATTCTGCCTCCTCAGACACGCAGTTAGCGAGGTGCCTTCAGTAGTTCAGGTCAAAGTGCCATCCGGTTGTCTATGCACGTGAGGTCACGAGTCCTTTTGTGTTTGGGCCAATCAGACGTCGATGACGACAGTGTTACTGACTCGGTCCAACCAGAGAGCAGGAAGGAGGCGCGGCTTCGTTCTGGCTCGCGACAGATGATTCGTCCTCAGGCCGACTCGCATCAGAGTCGTGAAGATATTTCACACATGCTGGCTGCTATTAAAGAGAAATATTTATGCTGTTCTGCGTTGATCTTAGAAGCTTGTTACGTTTTTGTGAAACGTGTGAAGGACCGCTGTGGAGAACATTCAGCTTTTGTTACGTGGCGCTCACACACAACCCCTACACAGTCTATTTTTACACAGATGAGTCAATATTTTCCAAAATATTAATCTCTTCTTTTTTAATAGTTGTTGCCCTTTATTTCTATTATTATTATTATTATTATTATTATTATTATTATTATTAATAAACTTCACAAACAGAAAAAGGGCTTAAGATGCTGCACGAGCCACAGTGCTGCGAAAAAAGCATTTATCTCTTACAAATGTGTCAGATCAGAGAACAAACATAAAAAACCTGACGTGTTGCCATTCCAAAGTATCCGAGTACTTAAATACAGAAGTAGTAACTGTGATTAAAGTCATTATTAATAAAGTTGTGTTTGTTTTCACCTGCCAACTCACGACCTGGGTACTATCAGACCTGCAGGACTAAAAAATGTCTTCGGCTGAAGCAGCCTGACAACATCAGGTAGACGTCGTGTCCCGGAGACGTTCACGAAGAGAAGAACCCAGAACTACATCTAAGACCTGCAGGTCTCACTCGTGTCAGGTCATAACTAGGAGGTGGACAATCCAGTCTTCTACACAGGGCAGTGTGCTGGTGAGGTCATCCAGATCAAGGCAACTGGACTTGTTTGGTTTCTTGAAGACGTTCCGCGTCTCGTCCAAGGATTTGTTAACTCTGACAGGCTTGACTCCCATATCCTCGGACGCGTCGCAAAACGTCTTCAAGAAACCAAACAAGTCCAGTTGCCTTCATCTAAATTACATAGAGCAGTATGTCGGAGGTTTTCGTCATGGGCAATGACATCACAAACCCTAAAGCCCCGGGTTTTCAATGAAGAATCTGCAGATCTCCACTTTAGTCGGAGGTTTTGAAGGAGTCGTTATTAGCGTACGTTCTCTTCGGCGTGGATGAGGACCGAATCGTAGGAAAACATCGTTGTTTTGTGGGACACCCGGCTACGTATGGACGAGGCCTTCACATCAGAAAAACATCCCAGGCACGGTGGTGGTTGTGTGATGGTCGAGGGCTGCTCAGCTGGAGAACGTCTGACCTTTGACCTTAAACCAGGTGTTCTTGCTGGAAAACCCACCAGTGAGGCTGAGTTTCTCCACAGTTATGTCAGAGACCGTTATCTGAACCAGGTCTAACTTTAAGGGTCACTTATGGGCCGGTGAGGTTTGGACTGATGTTTGCGTTCGGGTTTTCTTTGGTACCAACGTTAGTTTGCTGATGTGAAACATTTAAGAGTGAAGGCTGTAAATACTGTTACACAGCCCTGTAACAGGAGCAGAACTTCCGGGTTTGGCCCCACCCCCTTTGTTTGTTAACACAAATCTCCTGAAGCTGGAACTTTACCGTCGTTGCGTGATGTAGCCACTAGGAGGCGCTGTTTCCTCGTGCACGTTTGTGTGCAGCTGCACACGCGGCCTCCTGCAGCGTCCCTGTTGCATAACCAGAGTTCATCTGCATTGGTTGCAGCTGCTCCTTGTTTTTTTTTTTTTATCTTCGTTTATTTTTGGGTGGTTTACTTGAAAGTGCTCCTATGCAGCAGCCATGCTCGCTCTGCTCTGCAGGAACAATCAGCAACAAAACAGTAAGCTGGAGACGTTTGGAACGACAAGAATCCTGTGGATCTCAGTGCCTGATGATGGGGAACCGATGTGGGGAACAGGAAGCACAGCAGTTAAAAGGATAAATGCACAACAGAAAACAGGTGTGGTGGGGATGTTTTAGTAAGCCCCTCCTCTTCCTGGCTGCACACACTCCATCCTTCCACTGAATGCTTTGAAGGTGTGTATTTACTACCTGTGTGTGTTCTTCTACCTGAACACAATCCCATCGCCTCCTCCAGCTGGCGGTTTAATAAAAACAGTGAATGATTAACAGATAAATCAGGTGGTGGCTCTGTGCTTTTAACATTTGGCTCTTGAGTTGTTTTAGAAGGTTTTAGTGGACTTAACATGTCTCCTCCAAGATTTCAAATGCTGATATTTAATGTGGAGTGTACGGTGTCTCTTTTGGGTCATTCTCAGTCCAAAGGAAAAGAAGCACAGGACTAGAGCTTCAACACCATTTTACTGATGACAAAAATGACGCAGGCATGAAAAATCCAGATTAAGGAACAAAATCTTTCAAGACGAGGGCCGAAATCCTCAAGTTATTAAGTCCATAAAGCCTGAGAATTTGGTTTTATAATCATTTTCCTCAAAATCGGTCCAAACTGGACATCGTTCGATTAAAAACACAAAAAATCCCCACATCAAATACCCGCTGAAGACAAAAATCATATACGAGACCTGATCTCTCCAAATGGCCCACGGGCCACACTTTGGACATACCGGGTCCAGAGGGCAAGAATTCTGTGGAATCGCCCTTTAGCCAAATGCTAAATCAGACGCTAACGTCAGGACTTCTTTCCATGACACCTGAGAATATCCTAAAAAGGAGACCGTGCGTGTATGGTTTACACCCAGGAAACAGAAAAACATTCACACGTTCTTTAATTTGGGTTCAAAGAAATATACAATAACAGATTTTCATAATGAGGTGAGTTTTTCGAGAAAAGTCATGAAAATGAAATCTGTGGTCGAGCGTAACTTTCACACCTACTTTATTTTCAACAAAACATCCCAGTTCATTCCAGACAAAAGCATCTGCTTTAGTTTACAGAATAACTGACGCTGGACATAAAATACGTATTTTTTATTAAATCATCTTATTCAGGGCTGCACAGTGGTGCAGTGGTTAGAGCTGTTGCCTTGCAGCAAGAAGGTCCTGGGTTCAAATCCCAGCCTGGGGTCAACATGTTCTCCCTGTGCATGTGTGGGTTCTCCAGCTTCCTCCCACAGTCGACTGGTCTCTAAATTACGTGTGTGTGTGTGAGGACATGGGTAGATGGATAATCTGATTCATAATTTCTCTTTAGATTCATCTGCCAAACAACTTTAAGCGGTAAAATATTTAAATAAAAGCAGCTCCTTCCAACATTTACAGATGGAAGTCTAGAGAGCATCATTAGCTTACAAAGGAAAATAGGTGGAAATTTTACTTTTGCTTCATCAATTAAACTTCTCATAATTTGATCACCGCCTCTAAATGTCTGATATAAATCAGTTTTATGTCAACCTCCTTATTTAAATTTTCATTATGAGATTGTGCTTCAGCTCTGTTGAGTCAGCAGATAAAGCGCCGAGTCAGGAAACGCCTCAGTAAGAATGCACACACACACACACACAAAACGCATGTTTACTTCCTATAAACAACCAAATGTTTTCTAAAAACTAAACTTTTGCACATTGCATCCATCCATCCATCCATCCGCTTATCCGGAGTCTGGTCGCGGGGGCAGTAGCCTAAACCGAGACGCCCAGACTTCCCTCTCCTCAGCCACTGGGGCCAGCTCCTCCAGGGGAACCCCAAGGCGTTCCCTGGCCAGGTGAGAGACATAGTCCCTCCAGCGTGTCCTGGGTCTACCTTTAGGTCTCCTCCCGGTTGGACGTGCCCGGAAAACCTCACCAGGGAGGCATCCTTACCAGATGCCCAAGCCACCTCAACTGGCTCCTCCCGATGTGGAGGAGCAGCGGGTCTACTCCGAGCCCCTCCCGAATGACCGAGCTTCTCACCCTATCTCTAAGGGAGAGCCCAGACACCGTGTGGAGAAAACTAATTTCAGCCTCTTGTATCCGCGATCTCGTTCTTTCTGTCACTACCCAAAGCTCGTAATAAGTGAGGGTAGGAACGTAGATCGAACTGTAAATCGAGGCAGGACCTCATCCCTGACCTGGAGAAGGCATTCTACCCTTTTCTGAATCAAGACCATGGTCTCAGATTTAGAGGAGCTGATTCTCATCCCGCTGCTTCACACTCGGCTGCGAACCGCTCCAGCGAAAGCTGAAGATCACGTTCTGATGAAGCCAACAGGACCACATCATCTGCAAAAAGCAGAGACCTGATCCTCAGGCCACCAAAACGGATGCCCTCCACACCTTGGCTGCACCCAGAAATCCTGTCCATAAAGGTTATGAACAGAATCGGTGACAAAGGGCAGCCTTGGCGGAGTCCAACTCTCACTGGGAACGAAGAAGAAGAAAATATCATTTCTATAGCGCCTCTCAAGATAAAAAGCACGAGGCACTTCACAAAAAAAAGTAAGAATATAAAAAAAGCATTTAGAAAATGTTTAAAAATATATTTAAAATGAGCAAAAATAAGCAATTGCGATTTAAAAGAAAAAATGTTAAGAAAGAGAGAGAGTGAATAGGAAACGAGCCCGACTTACTGCCGGCAATGCGGACCAAGCTCTGACACCGGTCATACAGGGACCTAATAGCCTGTATCAGAGGGCCTGGTATCCCATACTCCCGGAGTACCCCCCACAGGGCCCCCCAAGGAACGCGGTCAAACGCCTTCTCCAAATCCACAAAACACATGTAGACTGGTTGGGCAAATTCCCACGCACCCTCCAGGATTCCCCTAAGGGTATAGAGCTGATCCAGTGTTCCACGGCCAGGACGAAAACCACATTGCTCCTCCTGAATCTGAGGTTCAACAATCCGATGGACCCTCCTCTCCAGAACCCCTGAATGGACCTTACCAGGAAGGCTCAGGACTGTGATCCCCCTGTAGATGGAACACACCCTGCAGTCCCCCTTTTTAAATAAGGGGACCACCACCCCGGTCTGCCAGTCCAGTGGGACTGCTCCCGATGTCCACACGATATTGCAGGGCCGCGTCAGCCAACACAGCCCCACAACATCCAGAGCCTTAAGGAACTTCAGGCGGATCTCATCCACCTCTGGAGCCTTGCCACAGAGGAGCTTTTTAACCACCTCAGTGACCTCAGCACCAGAGATTTGAGAGGCCAACCGTAAGTCCCCAGACTCTGCCTCCTCACTGGAAGACATGTCGGTGGGATTTAGGAGGTCTTCGAAGTATTCTGCCCACCGATCCACAACGTCCTGAGTAGAGGTCAGCAGCACACCGTCCCCACTATAGAAAGTGTTGGTAGCACACTGCTTTCCCCCCTGAGGCGCCGGATGGTGGACCAGAATCTCCTCGAAGCCGTACGGAAGTCTTGCTTCATGGTCTCACCGAACTCCTCCCATGCCCGAGTTTTTTGCCTCGGCGACCACCCGAGCCGCGTTCTGCTTGGACTGCCGGTAACCGTCAGCTGCCTCTGGAGTTCCCACTATATCTAGTCGGAATTTCTCAACCTCACACACCAACTCAGGCTCCTTCCCCACCAGAGAGGTGACATTCCATGTGCCAAGAACCAGCTTCAGTAGCCGAGGATCAGACCGTTAAGGTCCCCGCCCTCTACTACCACCCGTCACACACTGCACCCGACTCCTTTGGCCCCTCCCACGAGCGGTGAGCTCATGGAAAGGGGGACCCACACCTCTGCGTCCAAACTTTCTCACACGGAAGTGTTTTAGGAACAAAAACAACAACAACAACGTATTACAAACTATCTTTATTCTAGATCTTTGTCATAAACTTTAATGAACAATCTGAAGGAAACATTTCTGGATACAAACAAAATTTATGCATTAAAAAAGTTTAGAAAATGGGACTTTTCTGCGATCAAAGCAAAGAAAAACACTGTCAGGCTGAGTCTGTGGCAACATATGGAAATTAATAAAGTTTTTTTAAGTAAGAAAAGAAAATAGAAACGTTTATTTAAATAAAATACTTTCCAAACAAACTGCTTAGAAAAGTAAGAACTGCACGGTTCTGAAAAACAAACGTACTTTCATTAAAATCCTCACTGGTGCAGTCGTAACCATGGAAACAAATATTAACCAAGTATGTTTAAGCAGCTGTCAGCTCTGAGTGTTACAGCTGCTTTAGTCAGAAATCTCACACAGAAAGACTTCATTTGTTTATAAAAAAGACAAACAAACAGCGGCCATGTTGTTCTTCATCACATTCATGCTCTTCTCTCAGTAAAAGTGATGTCAGATCTAGACGGCGCTTCTTCCCTTTTGTGGCCTGAAAGGTCGAGTCGACATTCACAGAAACGACACGAGGCGTTAACGGATCGACACGAAGGTGAAACGGTCAAATGTTAGGATGTTAGACACCAGAAACCTCGTGGTAAAAACACGTCACACCAACGATTGATCGCCTGATTAAGACTCTTTCCACGGTGTTTGTCGTTTAATGAAGCTGAAGGATATCAGGAAAATATGCAGCTTTGATATCACGGTAGAAAATAGTAAACTGGCACGTCCTGTCGTAGGGTTAGGGCCGATGCCGACGACAGCTGTGGGACTAAAGGGAGGTGGAGGCCTCCATGAGATTACGATCCTTATGTGGGTTTCAGTGACACCTAGTGGTAAAACTACATACTGCAGCCGAGTTAGGCGACTAATCCTTGTTTGGGAGCGGAGGGGAAGGCTGGCGGCTAAAAAAACAGCCAACAGCTGTGAAAGTTTCAGATTCTGGGTTTAATCTGATGATGCAACACGGCCCGCCATGAAGACTAGGGCTCGTGCTGCTTCCAGACACTACAGCTGGGAATAGACTTGCTTCTTAAGGTTGGTGCAGGCGGCTGCACTGCATGTAGCACTGGGGTGTTCCACTAGAGGGCGCAGCAGAGAAGGGTTAGTGGGGTAAAACCAAACAGACATGGCACCAACAGAAGAGATCAGCGACTGGTGAGTTAGAGCTCGACAGCAGCGGTGTCGTAGCCCGGACGAGACGGCGTGGCCATGGTGAGTGTGTCTCGCTCGTTTGTAAACTCCCCCTACTGGTCACTCACATACTGCAGCTTGAGAACACTTTGCATTAATTTTGTGGGACATGCACAAACAACGCTTCAAATCAACACAGGCTATGCGAGTCAGCCATTCTGAATGCGCGTATTCCCGGCCTTCCCGGTCACCTTCAGGTAACACACCCCCGAGCCCCATTCTACTCTAATGAAAGTAAACAAACACGTTTCACCTCCCTACGAGCAGACGCGTCCAGATTTAAACGCTGCGAAAACGTTTCCACAAGTTTTAATGATGTTTTGTTGAAAAGATCAAAGCAAAAGGAAAGTGATGTAATAACAGTGTTCGGCAGACCCTGTGTGTGTAGGCAGGTTCCTCCCGTTAGCACCAAACACCTTCTCACATGAAAAAATCACTCCACACGTTCCCATCTCAGCTAATGTGTCTCCATCACCTCCACCTGCCGGTAAACCCGACTCTCAGGTCGGCTCCTAACAGATCCTGCTCATCAGCCTGCTCCGGGTTAGAACCGACAACCTCTTAGATGATTACACCAACAGACGCTGTCACAGACATTTCGATTCAGCTGCTCTTTGCTCCACGTTGCCTAGAAACATCGATACTGCTGCTCCCTGTCCAACTTAAAAACAGAAAATGCATTTTGTTTCGTCTCTACAGCGGCTCGTGCGTCAGTCCAACAGAACCGTACAGTCTCGTAGGTACGAGCAGAAAAACAACGTTGCTCCCAAACGGCATAAAAATGTTTGTTGTGACTTTATTTGACTGTTTAAGGACAAAAGCTGGAGGGTCAGAGTATAGACAGGACTAAAACTACTCTGGTGGTCTGTACAGTCAGCTTTAAAGAGACGTTAGGGTTAGTCTTTAGAGGACAGAGCATGCTCGTAGGTGTCCTGTCCTGCAGCTCCGTGTCTCCAGGTTGTGTCCGTGCGGCTGTGCGTACAGTAATCATTTACAGTATCCATGTGGATTACCTTCACCATTTCACTCAGAGTCTACCGGGGAGCAGGCTTAACTTTACAGGCTGGGTGTTTTTACTCCTCCTCCTCCTCCTCCTCCTCATCGTCATCCTCGTCATGACAGTGGGTGATCTCCTGAGGAGTCTGAGGGAACAGGTTGGGAGGTTTGATCTCGCTGAAGGAGCGGGTCAGCTGGTTGCGTTTGCACTCCAGGTCCTTGCAGTCGCTGCAGTGTGTGCGATTGCGCGTGGCCAGAGGCGACTCCATGTCGATGTCCACGTGAGCGTGCTCCACCGTCGACTCGTGGGGCATCTTAGTGAAGAGCAGTGACATCAGACTTACTAAATGCACCCCGGTTCTTTGGATCAAAGGTTTGCTAAATTGCCCACAGATGGTGTGTGTGTGTGTGTGTGTGTGTGTGTGTGTGTGTGTGTGTGTGTGTGTGTGTGTGTGTGTGTGTGTGTGTGTGTGTGTGTGTGTGTGTGTGTGTGTGTGTGTGTGTGTGAGAGAGAGAGCCTGGAACAAGACAAATACGCTCACCTATAAATATTAATGAGGGAGGAACTGGAGCTAAAGACTAAAATCTAACGGCTGCATTTGTAACATCAGTTGCTGCTGTTTAATAAACCTTTCTCACCTGAAGAGGCGGACCACAAACCGGCAGCTTGCTGCCTTTTAGGACTCACCTGTCTCGGGAATCCGTTCTAGAAGCTGCTGCTGCTCACAGCATGAAAAGGGTTGCAGCTCTAGTTCAGCAGCCGGCACCCTTCCCCACCAGAGAGCCGTTATTACCCGCTTCCCCCAGTAAAGAAAAGACTGGGAGCCACAGCAGCCGCGGCGTTGTGGGCGGGGCCTACCGGGCCTGAGCAGGTGATGCTTTTTGACGCGTCTCCTTGTAAAACATGTTTAAAGTGTTCAGAACCCAAATCCAGGCTCCGTCTCGTTGGCTGTAATTAAAGTGATGGAGATAACGGCTCTGGTGTTAAACGGGTTTATCCGTTTCTCTTTGCAACAATCTTCACTAAACGGTTGAAAGGCGGGGCTCGCACTGACCCGATAGGCGGGGCTCGCACTGACCCGATATTTCCCGTATTTGACTGTTTGTTTGGACGGAGAGACCTCAAGCCTGTTGGTCGTTTAGGAAGAATTACCCCGACATGTGCAGGTGGCTGACATTTTAATCATTATGCACACAGAGGAGGTAGCTAATTCCCATCAGAACATCTGAGCTGGACCCCGCCCAACGCAGCTCGCTGTCAGCGCGCACGTAAGGTGGAGAGCTCAGTCATGGGGCGGGATTTATGCTGGTCTTTCATGCCGTCTCCACTTGCTATTGGACCACTAACAAGGTAATGGACTCACCACATCATGCCAGACAGGGCAGCCCACCCCACTCTGCTGGAGGAGACCTCTACAGCCTAGTTCATGCTGGTCAGCTCCACGAGAGACGCTCTGATACGTTGGCTGCTTTAACGTGTCGTCAGACACATTCAAACCGTTTTTAAAGGAGAAGTTTAACTTTCCAGTCAACTAGTGTTGGTCTCCGCACTCGCCCTGATGAAGCTTTAGAAACCAGCCTGAACCTGCTCCCATGTGGGAGGAGCCTCTCTTTCTCCCTCACTCAACTACGATCTCTCTCTCTCTCTCTCTCTCTCTCTCTCTCTCTCTCTCTCTCTCTCTCTCTCTCTCCCTCACTCACCTAATGTCTCTCTCTCTCTCTCTCTCTCTCCCTCACTCACCTAATGTCTATCTCTCTCTCTTTCTCTCCCTCACTCACCTAAAGTCTCTCTCTCTCTCCTTCACTCACCTAATGTCTCTCTCTCTCTCTCTCTCTCCCTCACTCACCTAATGTCTCTCTCTCTCTCTCTCTCTCTCTCCCTCACTCACCTAAAGTCTCTCTCTCTCTCCTTCACTCACCTAATGTCTCTCTCTCTCTCTTTCTCTCCCTCACTCACCTAATGTCTCTCTCTCTCTCTTTCTCTCCCTCACTCACCTAATGTCTCTCTCTCTCTCTCTCTCTTTCTCTCCCTCACTCACCTAATGTCTCTCTCTCTCTTTCTCTCCCTCACTCACCTAAAGTCTCTCTCTCTCTCCTTCACTCACCTAATGTCTCTCTCTCTCTCTTTCTCTCCCTCACTCACCTAATGTCTCTCTCTCTCTCTTTCTCTCCCTCACTCACCTAATGTCTCTCTCTCTCTCTCTCTCTCTCTTTCTCTCCCTCACTCACCTAATGTCTCTCTCTCTCTCTCTCTCTCCCTCCCTCACCTAATGTCTCTCTTTCTCTTTCTCTCCCTCACTCACCTAATGTCTCTCTCTCTCTCACTCACCTAATGTCTCTCTCTCTCTCTCTTTCTCTCCCTCACTCACCTATGGTGTCTCTCTCTCTCCCTCACTCACCTAATGTCTCTCTCTCTCTCTCTTTCTCTCCCTCACTCACCTATGGTGTCTCTCTCTCTCCCCCTCACTCACCTAATGTCTCTCTTTCTCTGTCTCTCCCTCACTCACCTACGGTGTCTCTCTCTCTCTCTCCCTCACTCACCTAATGTCTATCTCTCTCTCTCTTTCCCTCACTCACCTAATGTCTCTCTCTCTCCCTCACTCACCTAATGTCTCTCTCTCTCTTTCTCTCCCTCACTCACCTAATGTCTCTCTTTCTCTTTGTCTCCCTCACTCACCTAATGTCTCTCTCTCTCTCTTTCTCTCCCTCACTCACCTAATGTCTCTCTTTCTCTTTCCCTCACTCACCTAATGTCTCTCTCTCTCCCTCACTCACCTAATGTCTCTCTCTCTCTTTCTCTCCCTCACTCACCTAATGTCTCTCTTTCTCTTTGTCTCCCTCACTCACCTAATGTCTCTCTCTCTCTCTCCCTCACTCACCTAATGTCTATCTCTCTCTCTCTCTCTCTCACTCACCTAATGTCTCTCTCTCTCTCTCCCTCACTCACCTAATGTCTCTCTCTCTCTCTCTTTCTCTCCCTCACTCACCTAATGTCTCTCTTTCTCTTTCCCTCACTCACCTAATGTCTCTCTCTCTCCCTCACTCACCTAATGTCTATCTCTCTCTCTTTCTCTCCCTCACTCACCTACTGTCTCGCTCTCTCTCCCCCTCACTCACCTAATGTCTATCTCTCTCTCTCTCCCTCACTCACCTAATGTCTCTCTCTCTCTCTCTCTCTCTCTCTCACTCACCTAATGTCTCTCTCTCTCTCTCTTTCTCTCCCTCACTCACCTAATGTCTCTCTTTCTCTTTCTCTCCCTCACTCACCTAATGTCTCTCTTTCTCTTTCTCTCCCTCACTCACCTACTGTCTCGCTCTCTCTCCCCCTCACTCACCTACGGTCTCTCTCTCTCTCTCTCTCTCTCTCTCTCTCCCTCACTCACCTAATGTCTCTCTTTCTCTTTCCCTCACTCACCTAATGTCTCTCTCTCTCCCTCACTCACCTAATGTCTATCTCTCTCTCTTTCTCTCCCTCACTCACCTACTGTCTCGCTCTCTCTCCCCCTCACTCACCTAATGTCTATCTCTCTCTCTCTCCCTCACTCACCTAATGTCTCTCTCTCTCTCTCTCTCTCTCTCTCTCTCTCTCTCTCTCTCTTTCTCTTTCCCTCACTCACCTAATGTCTATGTCTCTCTCTCTCTCCCTCACTCACCTAATGTCTATCTCTCTCTCTCTTTCTCTCCCTCACTCACCTAATGTCTCTCTTTCTCTTTCTCTCCCTCACTCACCTACTGTCTCGCTCTCTCTCCCCCTCACTCACCTACGGTCTCTCTCTCTCTCTCTCTCTCTCTCCCTCACTCACCTAATGTCTATCTCTCTCTCTCTCCCTCACTCACCTAATGTCTCTCTCTCTCTCTCTCTCTCTCTCTCTCTCTCTCTCTCTCTCTCTCTCTCTCTCTCTCTCTCTCTCTCTTTCTCTTTCCCTCACTCACCTAATGTCTCTCTCTCTCTCTCTCTCTCTCTCTCTCTCTTTCTCTCACTCACCTAATGTCTCTCTCTCTCTCTCTCTCTCTCTCTCTCTTTCTCTTTCCCTCACTCACCTAATGTCTATGTCTCTCTCTCTCCCTCACTCACCTAATGTCTATCTCTCTCTCTCTTTCTCTCCCTCACTCACCTAATGTCTCTCTTTCTCTTTCTCTCCCTCACTCACCTACTGTCTCGCTCTCTCTCCCCCTCACTCACCTACGGTCTCTCTCTCTCTCTCTCTCTCTCTCTCTCTCTCTCTCTCTCTCTCCCTCACTCACCTAATGTCTATCTCTCTCTCTCTCCCTCACTCACCTAATGTCTCTCTCTCTCTCTCTTTCTCTCCCTCACTCACCTAATGTCTCTCTTTCTCTTTCTCTCCCTCACTCACCTACTGTCTCGCTCTCTCTCCCCCTCACTCACCTAATGTCTCTCTCTCTCTTTCTCTCCCTCATTCACCTACGGTGTCTCTCTCTCCCTCACTCACCTACTGTCTCGCTCTCTCTCCCCCTCACTCACCTACGGTCTCTCTCTCTCTCTCTCTCTCTCTCTCCCTCACTCACCTAATGTCTCTCTCTCTCTTTCTCTCCCTCATTCACCTACGGTGTCTCTCTCTCCCTCACTCACCTACTGTCTCGCTCTCTCTCCCCCTCACTCACCTACGGTCTCTCTCTCTCTCTCTCTCTCTCCCTCACTCACCTAATGTCTCTCTCTCTCTTTCTCTCCCTCATTCACCTACAGTGTCTCTCTCTCCCTCACTCACCTAATGTCTCTCTCTCTCCCTCACTCACCTAATGTCTCTCTCTCTCCCTCACTCACCTAATGTCTCTCTCTCTCTTTCTCTCCCTCACTCACCTAAAGTCTCTCTCTCTCTCTCTCCCTCACTCACCTACTGTCTCTCTCTCTCTCTCCCCCTCACTCACCTACGGTCTCTCTCTCTCTCTCTCTCCCTCACTCACCTAATGTCTCTCTCTCTCTTTCTCTCCCTCATTCACCTACGGTCTTTCTCTCTCTCTCTCCCTCACTCACCTACGGTGTCTCTCCAGGGTATCTGCAGGTTTGAGGGAACCAAATTTAAGACTTTTTAAGACTTTTTTAAGGCCACTTTGACCAAATTTAAGCTATTTTTTAAAATTAAATTTAAGCTATAATTTCCAGTTATTGCCTGGAACCGGTGCTAACCACGTCGCGAACGTGGGATTAGCCATCCAGTTACCATTAAACTTGCACTTCTCCTTGGCGCAAGCTCCCACTAGCTTAACCAGCTAATGTGCTCATCTAAAAATAGCCCCCTTTCACAACCAACTGAATGTGTACGGTTCCGCTTACGCCAACATCGTACACAAAAAACGCTGAACACCAACTAGGAATTCATGAAAATTTTATAGAAATAAAATAATCTTGTTTAGTGGGCCTTTGGTATTTTAAGACCTTTGGAAACTGTATTTAAGGATTATGTGTCATTTTTAAGGATTTTTAAGGCCTTAAAATTGGAAAAGCCAATTTAAGACTTTTTAAGTCTTTTTAAGGACCCGCGGATACCCTGTCTCTCTCTCTCTCCCTCACTCACCTAATGTCTCTCTCTCTCTCTTTCTCTCCCTCACTCACCTAAAGTCTCTCTCTCCCTCACTCACCTAATGTCTCTCTCTCTCTCTTTCTCTCCCTCACTCACCTACGGTGTCTCTCTCTCTCCCTCACTCACCTAATGTCTCTCTCTCTCTCCCTCACTCACCTACGGTCTCTCTCTCCCTCACTCACCTACGGTCTCTCTCTCTCTCTCTCTCTCTCTCTCCCTCACTCACCTACGGTGTCTCTCTCTCCCTCACTCACCTACGGTGTCTCTCTCTCCCTCACTCACCTAATGTCTCTCTCTCTCTCTCTCTTTCTCTCCCTCACTCACCTAAAGTCTCTCTCTCTCTCTCCTTCACTCACCTAAACTCTCTCTCTCTCTCTCCCTCACTCACCTAATGTCTCTCTCTCTCCCTCACTCACCTAATGTCTCTCTCTCTCTCCCTCACTCACCTAAAGTCTCTATCTCCCTCACTCACCTAAAGTCTCTCTCTTTCTCTCTCTCATTCACCTATGGTGTCTCTCTCTCTCCCTCACTCACCTAATGTCTCTCTCTCTCTCCCTCACTCACCTAAAGTCTCTCTCTTTCTCTCTCTCATTCACCTATGGTGTCTCTCTCTCTCCCTCACTCACCTAATGTCTCTCTCTTTCTCTCTCTCATTCACCTAATGTCTCTCTCTCTCCCTCACTCACCTAATGTCTCTCTCTCTCCCTCACTCACCTAATGTCTCTCTCTCTCTCTCCCTCACTCACCTAAAGTCTCTCTCTCCCTCACTCACCTAATGTCTCTCTCTCTCTCTCCCTCACTCACCTAATGTCTCTCTCTCTCCCTCACTCACCTAATGTCTCTCTCTCTCCCTCACTCACCTAATGTCTCTCTCTCTCTCTCTCTTTCTCTCCCTCACTCACCTACGGTCTCTCTCTCTCTCCCTCACTCACCTAATGTCTCTCTCTCTCTTTCTCTCCCTCATTCACCTACAGTGTCTCTCTCTCCCTCACTCACCTAATGTCTCTCTCTCTCCCTCACTCACCTAATGTCTCTCTCTCTCCCTCACTCACCTAATGTCTCTCTCTCTCTCTTTCTCTCCCTCACTCACCTAAAGTCTCTCTCTCTCTCTCTCCCTCACTCACCTACTGTCTCTCTCTCTCTCTCCCCCTCACTCACCTACGGTCTCTCTCTCTCTCTCTCTCTCTCTCTCCCTCACTCACCTAATGTCTCTCTCTCTCTTTCTCTCCCTCATTCACCTACGGTCTTTCTCTCTCTCTCTCTGCCTCACTCACCTACGGTGTCTCTCCAGGGTATCTGCAGGTTTGAGGGAACCAAATTTAAGACTTTTTAAGACTTTTTTTAAGGCCACTTTGACCAAATTTAAGCTATTTTTTAAAATTAAATTTAAGCTATAATTTCCAGTTATTGCCTGGAACCGGTGCTAACCACGTCGCGAACGTGGGATTAGCCATCCAGTTACCATTAAACTTGCACTTCTCCTTGGCGCAAGCTCCCACTAGCTTAACCAGCTAATGTGCTCATCTAAAAATAGCCCCCTTTCACAACCAACTGAATGTGTACGGTTCCGCTTACGCCAACATCGTACACAAAAAACGCTGAACACCAACTAGGAATTCATGAAAATTTTATAGAAATAAAATAATCTTGTTTAGTGGGCCTTTGGTATTTTAAGACCTTTGGAAACTGTATTTAAGGATTATGTGTCATTTTTAAGGATTTTTAAGGCCTTAAAATTGGAAAAGCCAATTTAAGACTTTTTAAGTCTTTTTAAGGACCCGCGGATACCCTGTCTCTCTCTCTCTCCCTCACTCACCTAATGTCTCTCTCTCTCTCTTTCTCTCCCTCACTCACCTAAAGTCTCTCTCTCCCTCACTCACCTAATGTCTCTCTCTCTCTCTTTCTCTCCCTCACTCACCTACGGTGTCTCTCTCTCTCCCTCACTCACCTAATGTCTCTCTCTCTCCCTCACTCACCTAATGTCTCTCTCTCTCTCTTTCTCTCCCTCACTCACCTAAAGTCTCTCTCTCCCTCACTCACCTAATGTCTCTCTCTCTCTCTTTCTCTCCCTCACTCACCTACGGTGTCTCTCTCTCTCCCTCACTCACCTAATGTCTCTCTCTCTCCCTCACTCACCTAATGTCTCTCTCTCTCCCTCACTCACCTAATGTCTCTTTCTCTCCCTCACTCACCTACGGTCTCTCTCTCCCTCACTCACCTACGGTCTCTCTCTCTCTCTCTCTCTCTCCCTCACTCACCTACGGTGTCTCTCTCTCCCTCACTCACCTACGGTGTCTCTCTCTCCCTCACTCACCTAATGTCTCTCTCTCTCTCTTTCTCTCCCTCATTCACCTAAAGTCTCTCTCTCTCTCCTTCACTCACCTAAACTCTCTCTCTCTCTCTCCCTCACTCACCTAATGTCTCTCTCTCTCTCTCCCTCACTCACCTAATGTCTCTCTCTCTCCCTCACTCACCTAATGTCTCTCTCTCTCTCCCTCACTCACCTAAAGTCTCTCTCTCCCTCACTCACCTAATGTCTCTCTCTCTCTCCCTCACTCACCTAAAGTCTCTCTCTTTCTCTCTCTCATTCACCTATGGTGTCTCTCTCTCTCCCTCACTCACCTAATGTCTCTCTCTCTCTCCCTCACTCACCTAAAGTCTCTCTCTTTCTCTCTCTCATTCACCTATGGTGTCTCTCTCTCTCCCTCACTCACCTAATGTCTCTCTCTTTCTCTCTCTCATTCACCTAATGTCTCTCTCTCTCCCTCACTCACCTAATGTCTCTCTCTCTCCCTCACTCACCTAATGTCTCTCTCTCTCTCTCCCTCACTCACCTAAAGTCTCTCTCTCCCTCACTCACCTAATGTCTCTCTCTCTCTCTCCCTCACTCACCTAATGTCTCTCTCTCTCCCTCACTCACCTAATGTCTCTCTCTCTCCCTCACTCACCTAATGTCTCTCTCTCTCTCTCCCTCACTCACCTAAAGTCTCTCTCTCCCTCACTCACCTAATGTCTCTCTCTCTCTCCCTCACTCACCTAAAGTCTCTCTCTTTCTCTCTCTCATTCAACTATGGTGTCTCTCTCTCTCCCTCACTCACCTAATGTCTCTCTCTCTCTCCCTCACTCACCTAAAGTCTCTCTCTTTCTCTCTCTCATTCACCTATGGTGTCTCTCTCTCTCCCTCACTCACCTAATGTCTCTCTCTCTCTCTCTTTCTCTCCCTCACTCACCTAATGTCTCTCTCTCTCTCTTTCTCTCCCTCACTCACCTACTGTCTCTCTTTCTCTCCCTCACTCACCTACTGTCTCGCTCTCTCTCCCCCTCACTCACCTACGGTCTCTCTCTCTCTCTCTCTCTCCCTCACTCACCTAATGTCTCTCTCTCTCTTTCTCTCCCTCATTCACCTACGGTGTCTCTCTCTCCCTCACTCACCTACGGTGTCTCGCTCTCTCTCCCCCTCACTCACCTAATGTCTCTCTCTCTCTTTCTCTCCCTCATTCACCTACGGTGTCTCTCTCTCCCTCACTCACCTAATGTCTCTCTCTCTCCCTCACTCACCTACGGTGTCTCTCTCTCCCTCACTCACCTAATGTCTCTCTCTCTCTCTCTCTCTCTCCCTCACTCACCTAATGTCTCTCTCTCTCCCTCACTCACCTAATGTCTCTCTCTCTCCCTCACTCACCTACGGTGTCTCTCTCTCCCTCACTCACCTAATGTCTCTCTCTCTCTCTCTCTCTCTCCCTCACTCACCTAAAGTCTCTCTCTCCCTCACTCACCTAATGTCTCTCTCTCTCTCTTTCTCTCCCTCACTCACCTAAAGTCTCTCTCTCCCTCACTCACCTAATGTCTCTCTCTCTCTCCCTCACTCACCTAAAGTCTCTCTCTCCCTCACTCACCTAATGTCTCTCTCTCTCTCTTTCTCTCCCTCACTCACCTACTGTCTCTCTTTCTCTCCCTCACTCACCTACTGTCTCGCTCTCTCTCCCCCTCACTCACCTACGGTCTCTCTCTCTCTCTCTCTCTCTCTCTCTCTCTCTCTCTCTCTCTCCCTCACTCACCTAATGTCTCTCTCTCTCCCTCACTCACCTAATGTCTCTCTCTCTCCCTCACTCACCTAATGTCTCTCTCTCTCCCTCACTCACCTAATGTCTCTCTCTCTCTCCCTCACTCACCTAATGTCTATCTCTCTCTCTCTCCCTCACTCACATAATGTCTCTCTTTCTCTTTCTCTCCCTCACTCACCTACGGTCTCTCTCTCCCTCACTCACCTAAAGTCTATCTCTCTCTCTCTTCCTCACTCACCTAATGTCTCTCTCTTTCTCTCCCTCACTCACCTACGGTGTCTCTCTCCCTCACTCACCTAAAGTCTATCTCTCTCTCTCTTCCTCACTCACCTAATGTCTCTCTCTTTCTCTCTCTCATTCACCTACGGTCTCTCTCTCTCTCCCTCACTCACCTAATGTCTCTCTCTCTCTCCCTCACTCACCTAATGTCTCTCTCTCTCTCTCTCCCTCACTCACCTAATGTCTCTCTCTCCCTCTCTTTCTCTCCCTCACTCACTTAAAGTCTCTCTCTCTCTCTCCCTCACTCACCTAAAGTCTCTCTCTCCCTCACTCACCTAATGTCTCTCTCTCTCTCTTTCTCTCCCTCACTCACCTACGGTCTCTCTCTCTCTCCCTCACTCACCTACGGTGTCTCTCTCTCTCCCTCACTCACCTAATGTCTCTCTTTCTCTTTCTCTCCCTCAATCACCTATGGTCTCTCTCTCCCTCACTCACCTACGGTGTCTCTCTCTCTCCCTCACTCACTTACGGTGTCTCTCTCTCTCCCTCACTCACCTAATGTCTCTCTCTCTCTCTCTCTCTCCCTCACTCACCTAATGTCTCTCTTTCTCTTTCTCTCCCTCACTCACCTAATGTCTCTCTTTCTCTTTCTCTCCCTCACTCACCTACGGTCTCTCTCTCCCTCACTCACCTACGGTGTCTCTCTCTCTCTCTCTCTCTCTCCCTCACTCACCTACGGTCTCTCTCTCTCTCCCTCACTCACTTACGGTGTCTCTCTCTCTCCCTCACTCACCTAATGTCTCTCTCTCTCTCTCTCTCCCTCACTCACCTAATGTCTCTCTTTCTCTCTCTCTCCCTCACTCACCTAATGTCTATCTCTCTCTCTCTTCCTCACTCACCTAATGTCTATCTCTCTCTCTCTTCCTCACTCACCTAATGTCTCTCTCTCTCTCTCTCTCTCTCTCCCTCACTCACCTAATGTCTCTCTCTCTCTCCCTCACTCACCTAATGTCTCTCTCTCTCTCTCTTTCTCTCCCTCACTCACCTACGGTCTGTCTCTCTCTCTCTCTCTTTCGCTCCCTCACTCACCTACGGTCTGTCTCTCTCCCTCACTCACCTACTGTCTCTCTCTCTCTCTCTCTCTCTCTCTCCCTCACTCACCTACGGTGTCTCTCTCTCCCTCACTCACCTAATGTCTATCTCTCTCTCTCTCTCTCTCCCTCACTCACCTACGGTGTCTCTCTCTCCCTCACTCACCTAATGTCTATCTCTCTCTCCCTCACTCACCTAATGTCTCTCTCTCTCTCTCTCTCCCTCACTCACCTAATGTCTCTCTTTCTCTCTCTCTCCCTCACTCACCTAATGTCTATCTCTCTCTCTCTTCCTCACTCACCTAATGTCTATCTCTCTCTCTCTTCCTCACTCACCTAATGTCTCTCTCTCTCTCTCTCTCTCTCTCCCTCACTCACCTAATGTCTCTCTCTCTCTCCCTCACTCACCTAATGTCTCTCTCTCTCTCTCTTTCTCTCCCTCACTCACCTACGGTCTGTCTCTCTCTCTCTCTCTTTCGCTCCCTCACTCACCTACGGTCTGTCTCTCTCCCTCACTCACCTACTGTCTCTCTCTCTCTCTCTCTCTCTCTCCCTCACTCACCTACGGTGTCTCTCTCTCCCTCACTCACCTAATGTCTATCTCTCTCTCTCTCTCTCTCCCTCACTCACCTACGGTGTCTCTCTCTCCCTCACTCACCTAATGTCTATCTCTCTCTCCCTCACTCACCTACGGTGTCTTTCTCTCTTCCTCACTCACCTACGGTGTCTCTCTCTCTTCCTCACTCACCTAATGTCTCTCTCTCTCTCCCTCACTCACCTAATGTCTCTCTCTCTCTCTCTTTCTCTCCCTCACTCACCTAATCTCTCTCTCTCTCTCTCTCTCTCCCTCACTCACCTAATGTCTCTCTTTCTCTTTCTCTCCCTCACTCACCTATGGTCTCTCTCTCCCTCACTCACCTAATGTCTATCTCTCTCTCTCTTCCTCACTCACCTAATGTCTATCTCTCTCTCTCTTCCTCACTCACCTAATGTCTCTCTCTCTCTCTCTCTCTCTCTCTCTCTCTCCCTCACTCACCTAATGTCTCTCTCTCTCTCCCTCACTCACCTAATGTCTCTCTCTCTCTCTCTTTCTCTCCCTCACTCACCTACGGTCTGTCTCTCTCTCTCTCTC
>NC_091746.1:23669477-23839477 GCF_043380555.1 Nothobranchius furzeri
CTCACCTAATGTCTCTCTCTCTCTCCCTCACTCACCTAATGTCTCTCTCTCTCTCTCTTTCTCTCCCTCACTCACCTAATGTCTCTCTCTCTCTCTCTCTCTTTCGCTCCCTCACTCACCTACGGTCTGTCTCTCTCCCTCACTCACCTACTGTCTCTCTCTCTCTCTCTCCCTCACTCACCTGATCTCTCTCTCTCTCTCTCCCTCACTCACCTAATGTCTCGCTCTCTCTCCCTCACTCACCTAATGTCTCTCCCCCCTCTTTCTCTCCCTCACCTAATGTCTCTCTCTCTCTCTCTCTCTCTCTCTCCCCCCCTCACTCACCTAATGTCTCTCCCCCCTCTTTCTCTCCCTCACCTAATGTCTCTCTCTCTCTCTCTCTCCCTCACTCACCTACGGTGTCTCTCTCTCTTCCTCACTCACCTAATGTCTCTCTCTCTCTCTCCCTCACTCACCTAATGTCTCTCTCTCTCCCTCACTCACCTAATGTCTCTCTCTCTCTCTCTCTCTTTCTCTCCCTCACTCACCTAATGTCTCTCTCTCTCTCTCTCTCTTTCGCTCCGTCACTCACCTACTGTCTCTCTCTCTCTCTCTCTCTCTCCCTCACTCACCTGATCTCTCTCTCTCTCTCGCCCTCACTCACCTAATGTCTCTCCCCCCTCTTTCTCTCCCTCACCTAATGTCTCTCTCTCTCTCTCTTCCTCACTCACCTAATGTCTCTCTCTCTCTCTCTCTCTCTCCCTCACTCACCTGATCTCTCTCTCTCTCTCCCCCTCACTCACCTAATGTCTCTCCCCCCTCTTTCTCTCCCTCACCTAATGTCTCTCTCTCTCTCTCTTCCTCACTCACCTAATGTCTCTCTCTCTCTCTCTCCCTCACTCACCTAATGTCTCTCTCTCTCTCCCTCACTCACCTAATGTTTCTCTCTCTCTCTCTTTCTCTCCCTCACTCACCTAATGTCTCTCTCTCTCTCTCTCTCTCTCTTTCGCTCCCTCACTCACCTACGGTCTGTCTCTCTCCCTCACTCACCTACTGTCTCTCTCTCTCTCTCTCTCTCCCTCACTCACCTGATCTCTCTCTCTCTCTCCCCCTCACTCACCTAATGTCTCTCCCCCCTCTTTCTCTCCCTCACCTAATGTCTCTCTCTCTCTCTCTCCCTCACTCACCTACAGCCCCCCCCCCCCCCCCCCCACTGCTAACAGCTAGCAGGTGGTTTTATTTGTAGTTTGATTAAAAACTCTTGATTTACCGGCCAGACCGACTCCTCTGCTTAATTAGGATCACAGACATCTAAATGTGGCGGAAAATAAGGTTTTCGTCTTTTGGATGTTTTGCTGAATAAAATCCACGTTTGGGATTAATGAAGTATATTTGAGTCCTTTTTAATATTTCTATGATTTTCTTTTGTTCTGCGGTGGAACGGAAGCCTAAACAGTACATTCATACGTATGTACAGTAAATCCACCCTCACACACACACACATGATCTTTTTAAGTTTCAGTCTCTAATGTGACCCTGGGAAGTTCGTGTGATCACGTCAGACACTCACCAGCACGTGGGCAGCCCTGAACAGGTAACTGAAGGGATAATACAGCAGGTTGATGAAGGAGGCGGCATACAGGTCGGCGTAACGCATCACCTGGGAGGCGAACAGGGTCTGCCTGGAGCCGCTGCGGAACAGACTACCCATCATGCCGTAGCACATGTCCATGTCGTGTGTTACTTTCTGAGGACAGGCGTGGAGATGTGAGTTAGTGGCACGCTCCGCTGGTGTTAAGATCACGGAGACACGTTTCTCACCTTGACTCTCCTCTGAATGGTGCTGATGTCGGGCCTCTCGTTGCTGCTGCTGTCCAGATGTCTGAGGAGACACGGAGAGGGATGTGTGAGCGGGGGAGGCGACTCGTGCCCGTCTTTAAATAACGAGTGTGTTTGGTTATCAGGTGGCCTTCGTGGGCCGACCCCCCACACTTTACCGTGTTGACCCCTCACTCACACGCCTTCTAACAGGCTGCAGCGAGCAAAATGCAGCACGGGTGGGGAGGTGGCAGGAAGCAGGGAGGAGGAGGTGGAGGAAACGGGGACACGATGAAGAGAGGGAAGTTCTTACTTGTACAGTTCTGCCAGGAAAATGTCCAAGCCCTGAAGTTCCTCGAATAACGCTGAAAAAAGCAGAGAGAGAAGTTTTATTCATGTATGCGGCGTCAGTCATCATCAGGCCAGATCACCAGTTTAGGTTCAAACTTCTTATAAAACAGAGAACCACGCTCGAACTTCACCAGACTTCTGCTAAACGGCCTGTATATAGCGCCCTAGAGTCCTGGAACCCCCCAAGGCACTTTACAACATAATCAGTCATTCACCCATTCACACGCTGGTGGTGATGAGCTACGATGTAGCCACAGCTGCCCTGGGACGCTCTGACAGAAGCGAGTCTGTTGCACAGAGTCACCACCGGTCCCTCCCACCTGAGGGGGGTTAAGCGTCTTGCCCAAGGACACAGCGACAGGACGGGACTTGAACCTGCAACCTTCTGATTACAAGGCGTGCCCTTAACTCCTGTGCCACCGTTTCCCCTTTTGGCTGCAATCTGTGAGCAGGTTTAATGTTTAGATGTTATTTTATATTCATCACTTCGACTTTCTAGAAACCAAACCTGAGAAGAAGGTAAGGATCTGAAACCAGCGAGTTTTTTGTTCCTCTTCCTTCAGGTCAATGAAACAAGCTAATGTACATACGCTGACGAGGCTAGAGCAGCAACAGGAAATGAGTCGTGCTGCGTTGTTTTTCTGCTAGAGCGTTGATTAACGTGCAGGAAGAAGGGAGCGAGCCCTAAAACGGTTCCAGAGAAACTCAGAGAAAGTCGATGCTGCGGGAGGCAGTAGAATAATAAACCCTCACAGCTCTTGTCGGTCCAGACGTGCAGCTCCTGGGCCAGCTCCGGAATAACCAGGAACGTTCTCCAGCCCTGACGTTTCTTGGACTTGAGGATGTCTCCAAAGATGTGGTCCCCGATGTACAAAATGTCCTTCCCTTTGGCTCCCAGCAGGTCACACACGATGTCTGAGGAACCTGAACAGGGACAGTTTTATTTCTGCAAACCGAGAACTAAAACGGAATGAGGTCAAAGAGACGGCCTGAACGTCGGACCTCCAGAGTAAACGATCCCATGCTGCAGCGGTCCGGTGTAGGTCCCTATCTTCAGACGTCCCGTGGTCTGAAATGGAGAAAACAGGAAAGGAGAATAAGCCAAGCCAGTAAACAGAATCAGGGTCAGTGTGACTAAAACACATCCAGTCTGTGTTTGTTTCATACTTTTAAACACAGGCCACGTTTTACCTTTGGGCCTTCTGTGTTCATTTTCTAACTCTCATCACAACACCAGCTGTGTGGAAGGAAGAGCTGACATGGCCTCAAATCTAGATGGTGATATATTTTAAATCTGAGACCGTGGCCTTGGCTCAGAAAAGGGTAGAAAGCCTTCTCCGGGTCAGGAACGAGGTCCTGCCTCAAGTGGAGAAGTTTAAGTATCTTGTTCACGAGTGAGGGAAAGATGGAGCGCGAGATCGATAGGCGGATTGGCGCTGCACCTGCAGTGATGCGGGCGTTGTACCGGTCTGTCATGGTGAACAGAGAGCTGAGTCAGAAGGCGAAGCTCTCGATTTACCGGTCGATCTACGTTCCTACCCTCACCTGTGGTCATGAGCTTTGGGTAGTGACCAAAAGAACGAGATCGTGGATACAAGCGGCTGAAATGAGTTCTCAGCAGGGTGGCTGGGCTCTCCCTTACGCCGGGGACACACCGGCCGCGGAAGCGCCGCGAAGCGCCGAGAAGCGAATCGCTCACGAAATTCGGCCGCTGCTCGCCGCTCCTCAGTTCAGATCAGACGCGCCCCAGTCGAGGCGCGCCTCGGCTCAGCTGTAGTTTTTCTTTTAAACACTTGGTGTCCTCCATTTCCTCTCTGCCTTTTCTCAGCTCTTTTCCTACGTTTGAGTGTTTGTGCGCGTGCGCGCGCGCGTGTGTGTGTGTGAACCTATGGTATGAGTTGTTTCTGCCAGTTGAATCTCTTGGAACCCGCTCCAATTCTGCAGCTGTATCCTAGCAGTTTCTTCCGACATGGGTACGTAAACAATCATGTTTTTCGGGGGTCGTACAGCTCCTTGTGTTTCTCAACTTCCATAATTAATTTAAAGTCATCCATCCTAACTGCTTGCCTCAGACTTTCTGCCTCTCTGTCCTGTTTGCTCCGGTGAAAAGACACCCAAAACCACTCCCCCCTTCACGTGGTCACACACGCACACAAGTTCGATGTGTGTGTATGTGTGTGCGTGTTCGTGTGGTTTTTCTGCAGTGTCTGTTTACGAACACATTTGACTATTGCGGAATTTTATTTTGAAATGCTTTATTTTGTTAACTTTACCGGCCTGCCTCTTATGTCTACGTTTGACTTCCTGCCAGAATTGACGCGATTCACCCGCGGCTCGCGAAAAAAATAGAGCCAACGCCGAAATGATCGCTGCACGGCGCGGGCTGGAGCGCCGGCGCGCGCCGGCGCGAGGCGATTCGCGGCGCTTCGGCGGCCCATGTGGTCTATAGAATAGCTTAACAAGGGCGCCGAATGAAGGCGGTCCCATTTTCGCGGCGCTTCGCGGCGCTTCCGCGGCCAGTGTGTCCCCGGCCTTAGAGATGAGGTGAGAAGCTCGGTCATCCGGGAGGGGCTTGGAGTAGACCTGCTGCTCTTTTGTATGTTCGTTCTGTGTTCAACTTTGTAATTCATTACTTTGTTATTGGTTTTTTTTTTTGTTTGTTTCTTTTACACAGCTTAGTAAAAAAAAACTGACATGTTCCAACTAAAGCCTCTAGCCGTCATCAGAGATCGCCATGTTGGTGACATCACTTCCTTTCATCCGCGGGCAGCAGAGGACGGCGTCGCCCTCTGCTGCCCGCGTCCTGCTTGCTGATGACACTGTCCCACGAGTGATCCAATGTGAATACTCATCACCTGCTACCCGCGGAGAAACGGAACGAGCTTTTAACGTTAAACCCAAACATTGTTGCCCCGCCTTCTTCATGAGCGCGCCTTCGTCCACGCGCTCTGCGCCACAGCTGCTGTGTTTTGTCCAGAGCCGACAGCTCGACAACATTTATGCACAGTGGTTGGATGGTTGAGTCCAAATCTCTACCGGTGGTTGGAGTCAGGGCTATTCAAGTTATACCGCGCGTTACTACTGCCCAGTTTGTTTTTAAGCACTCAGAGACGCAGACTTGTTCTCACAGGTCTTCTTACTGGCCAACAAACGAGTCACAACTCTGCTCACCGTGTCGACTTGTCTCAGCACCGTACCCTCCCCAAAAAACAGCGGCTTCCTGGCATCCACCAGGATCAGGTCAAAGTAGGACTGCCAGGGTCGGTGGGAGGTGCCCGGCTGTGGAGCAAACACCAACAGTTACACATCCACTAGCGCCACCTGTCTTCACCTGATGCTTCGTCGACATCTGAAGGTACCTTTGGGCCGTGGGGGAAGTCGAACAGGTAAGTCATGATTTTCTGTAAGACAACAACACATCCACTCACAGCCAAGTCCAACTCAGCGTCGTTTTAGGGCTCAGGGTCAGGCTGAGGTGATTACTCACATCCGTGTACTTGTAGTCACTGTTGGTCACCAAGAACACTTTGGCCACTTCGTTCATTCGGCTGAGGAGGAGAGGCAGCTTTCCCTGGTGGGAGCGAAGGAAGAAAAGCTCTGAGCACCTTTACGTGTGTGTGTGTGTGTGTGTGTGTGTGTGTGTGTGTGTGTGTGTGCGCGTGCGTGCGTGTGTGTGTGTGTGTGTGCTACTTACATCTCTCACTACGTACTTCTCCAGGTTCTCTACGGTCTTCTCCTTCAGTGTTCCCTGTGACGTGAAAACAAGCCACAAACGTGCCCAACATCAGCCAGTGGAAGAAACGAGGCCGTACTTTAAACTGTGTGTGTTCCCTTATTAATGACGGGGATTTTTACAGGTATGGTTTTCAACTCGTTCACTGCCAATGACGATTGAAGTCGTCATTTGCATGTTTTTACTGTGTGTGCGTCGGACGAGCCCCCGCACGGTGAGAACAAACATCCCAGCTCTAAAGCCGATCTTCATCCGCGTACGTCACACGTCACGTGACCAGGAAGCAGAACATCCACGTGTTAGGAGATCATTTTGGGCCGCTGCTGTAAAAAAAAGTGAGGTGCGAACCGGAAAAGATTCTGCCGATCACAGATCAGCATCGAATTATGAAAGAACAGATAACGCTTGAAACATGCGGATTCTTCCTGAAGTAAGAGGTGAGTCTCCACTTTGTTTTGGTTGTTTTGGTGTCAACATCATCCTAGCAAGCAACGTTCTGTCACTCTTAAAAACACAGTAAAAACGGTGAGAAACGCTGGCAGCGAATGAGTTAAATGACGGGGATTTTTACAGGTGTCGCATTTCTAATCATGTGGGGCTCTGGTGGGAGCAGGTATCTGGGGACGATCAGCACGTGAAGCGCAGGCGGTGTGAATGGTGGCCTCTCCCTTCTGTACTCGGTGTGAACGAGGGTGGGTTGTGTTTACCTTGAAGTGGACCCAGTCGACGGCGTCCCGGACGTCCTGGAACATGCTCTTGTAGGACATGAAGAGGTCGCCGTCTTTGAAGCCGGTTTCACAGCTGAGAAAGGGGAGCAGAGACAGACACGCGCACAGCCGTCGGACGGGCCGTATCTTTACAGGGGTTTTCAGAAACATGACATTTGTTTTTGTTTGCTTTTAAATGGGATAGCCTTCCCTTGTTGGAGGGTCCCCAGCCAAACAGGAAAGCATTCTCCCCCTAAAAGACCAACAACCAGGTTTCAGAGGACAAAGGACATGCAGCCATTCCAGATTACAATAATGAATTTAATGTAATCAAAACTCAAACTGACAGTCCGTTAATCCTCCTTACAGCAGAATTAAGGAGATTCCAGAAGATTATTCCCATCGGTGAGGATCGTTAGTAACGTTTTCATTATTGTCTCAGACTGATGAGAACCCATGCTCTTGGCAAGACATTAATACACATAAGTGTAACGGAAACGGAGGGTTTATTGACTGAAGTCCAGGGTGATTACCATTTATAAGGATTAGCTGAAATTAGCATCTGAAACAGCTGGAGGCTCCCATGCTTTAGAGCTCGAGTCACCCCGTGTGGCTTGCTTTGTGTCGTCATGCGGTGCTCAGAAACTTGTTGTTGCACAACAAACATGAATAAAACCAGAAACGGCCTTACCTCGTGTATCTGTCACAGTTGGAGAAGAAGTCCACAAGACAAGCAAACAGGTAGGTTTCTAAAAAACAACAAACCAGGTAACCGATCAGCTCCCGCCTCTCACCCCAGACTCGCCGTCTCCTCGTTCGTTGGCACAGGTCTTACCGGGCAGGTTGAAGAGCGTGTTCAGGATGTAAAAACGCTCCGTGTCATCCCTCTGGATGAACTTGTTTGGGTACCGCTCACGAATTTCAGGGCTGAAAGAAAGACAGAGGCTTTCAGCTTCTTATGGTGACTGTGCTGACGTGTGAGACGAGCGCCTTACCCTCGGAGGAAGTTGAATCCGTGGACGCAGACGAGGATGTTACCGTAAGCGTCGACCTTCAGAAGGTTTCCGTACATGGTGTCGAACACAAGGCCTCTGGAAGGAGAAAGAAACAAACGATAACTAAAGCTTCTTAAATCATTACGGCGTCACAAACGGCTTCTGAAGGTCAGAGAGGGGTGTGAACTCAAAAGGGTCAAAAACAGCAGCAGGGTGACTTTTTCACACCTGGTGGGAAACGACGGGTCGTAGACAAAGCTGAGCAGCTCCTGAGGGTAGCCGATGGAGACCAGGCGCTCCACGGTCAGCTCGAAGCCTAAAGACTCGTACTCGGGTGACTTGTACACTGAAAATGAGACGTAGAAGTTTTACATGAGTTCATTAGAGGTCGTCCAACAAGGAAAGGGATGGGAATGTTTTTGTCAGAATGCTTGTGCTTTCTAAGGTCAGCTATGTGATTCCAGACTCTAGTCACTAGTCAACAACCCCTAGTGTGGTTTTAAGAGTCGCCCCAAAGCACCTTCATCCCACCGTAGCAGGCAGCTCAAAGGGAAGGTGTTCAAGAGCCTCACCTGGTGTTCCTGTAGCTGACACAGATGTGTAGAGGTCATGGGAGCTGCCCCACCTGACTTACCTGCCAAAATGTCACCAATAAGAACAGCTGATGCCCGACAGGTAAGCTAAAGTTCTGCATGCTGTTTGGAGAAATTCATTTCAGATTCCTGCTAGAAAAAGTGCTGTAAGCTGCTTGTGAAGCGAGCATCCGCGAGGATAACCGGGCCTTCTCTCTCGTGTGCATTAAAGAAGTGGAGAGGGCGGTTCTATCTGAAAATTCACAAACATCCTCCACCAACCCTTTAATGCTTCTGAGCTTTTATGTTTCCAGGAAGGTAAAAATACATTTAAATTCATGTCTGCCCACAGATGTGCCCGACTTTAAATCTGATATTAAAAATGTGGTGAAGACCAGCCTGACTGATCGCTCAGTCCTCATCTCTTTAGCGTCACACAGAAACAACCAGCAGCAGCACTTCCTGCTAAAAGTGTGATGTCACGGGAACGGTGGGTGTAACTGTAAACCCTAACCCGACACTCGCAGGAACTGATGTGAAGTTTTGGAGTTGGAAGCCTTTGTTCTCGCTCTAGCCGTTAGCTCATCAGTCCTGTGGGAAGTAAACACTATTACTCTGAACAGAGGCCATTCAGAAAGGTTGTTGACCACATCTTTAGAGGATGCTCTCACAAGACCCCCCCCAGTGGAAATGTAAACACAGCCTGATGCTGGGCAGAGAAAGACTGGCGGGAGATTAAAATGCTTTGCGAGACTGGAAAAGACGTGTCAGATGTTATAAATACAGCAGAAAGAATGCACTTGTGTTTCTACTCTCCCAGTGGGCTGTGGGAGGACTCTGGTGGGGGTGGACTGGTTTATGGTTCTGAAGGGGAAGGTTACTGGGACAAGTATGTGCTTTGGTTTAACAGACCTGCTTTGAAAACACAGATCTGCTTCTGCATTGTGATCACGTAGACCCCCCCCCCCCCCCAGTTTTCTCACAGCTAACAGACGTTCTGGGACCTCTGTCCAGAGCAGCGGAGGCATCCACCCCGTTCCCCTCTACTCTTGTCATAATCTTCTGGAACATCTGAGACTCTACAAAAGGATCTATTTTGAGAGCCGCGTCCCCTTCTTCCCCTTGGCCTGGATCTAGTTCACTGCTAAGCTCTCACATGTTGTCCTCTGCTCCCCTTCACATCTGCTGATGTTGTCAGACAGACCGCTGAGGCGAAAAGTTAGAACATCCTTTATTTTCTACGGATGATTAAAATTAATGCATTATAAAACCCACCTCGACGAGCTTTAACAGGAAATCATCAAGTCCTCTTATGCCGCGCCGATGCTCGAGGAAAGATTAAAAGAATAAAGTTACAGTTTATTTACTTTAATTATAACCCTAGTGTGCTGCATCCTGGTCACTTTCCCTCATCTTACGTGTTTAACACACACACACACACACACACACACACGCACGCACACACGCACGCACACACACGCGCACGCACGCACGCGCACACACACACACACACACACACACACACACGATCAGCAGGGAACCCTGTCACCAGTAACCCAGATACCATAAACTATTTCAGATGTTTGAAGTTTGAGCCTCAGACAGCCGAGTGATGTAAGACTGGCCCTCGTCTGAAATTATCCCAGGACGTTCGAGACTTTACTAAATGAGGTTTAAACTAAAGCTGCTGAAGGAAATCTGATTATTATTGCTTGTTGTGTCCTCGGTGTTCTCACATTTATGTTGTCTTCAGATCATCTGTCTCACCCCCCCCAATGGCTGAGCGGTGTGATGTCTCTCCAGAGCTTACAGGCCGGGTCACCCCAGGCCTGCATGTAACCTACACCCCCCAACACAACGTAAACAACTCACGGCCCTCTACACCCAAAAGGCTCACACAGACCTGGACACACAGAAAACAAGACTAGAAAGCCAACTATGTAGTTCTGATTTTATTTCTTCCGACAGTTTTAAACCTCTGAAGTGGAGGCTGGGAGGACTCCAGCATCGCCTCAGGGACAACGTTTCAGCCCAAATCTGTTTCTGAAAACTGGGACAAACCTGTTGGTGTCTGAAACGGTCCAGGTCTGACTGAGTCGGAGCAACGGTTCCCGGAGGCTGTTCCCGTTAAGAGCAGAAGAACACATGAAGCAATGTTGAGCTGTTTAATATTGATTTAGTGTTGCAAGGCTTCTGATAGTTGCTGGTTGTTCACCGAGAGTTCACGGTTGACAAATGTTTGAACTTTACGAACCTCAAGATGAGCAAACGAGTGGGGTCCAAAGGACAGAATGCCCGACTAATGAGAACTGGACAGGAAGCTGCTCATCCCGTAGTTTTGATAACTTCATTAAGCTGAAGTAGGTCAACTTGTTGCACTTCAGCCTGGTGCTGACAGCAATCTGACGTCCTTATTTGTGTTCATTCCTACATTTGGTCTCGGCTTTACTTGTCCTGGAGCTCAGAGGGGCAATAAAGCCGTCCCAGCTAGAAGAGCAAATAATAAAAACAAGAGACACGCAGATCATTGAGGGATGATCTATGAGGGAACTTGTCTCGAGCCCGTCAGGTGTGACAGACGTTCTGATGTAGCGTCAGAGCTTTCTTTATTCTACTTCTTTAGGTAAGAAGCCCAGTATTGAGCATCAACACTCAGTGTTTAAAGGTTCTGTTAGAGCTGGGTGTCAATTCAAATTCCAAGAATCGAATCGATTCCGATTCTCAAGAATTAGAATCGATTATCGCAGTTTGATTTGATTCGATCCGGTACATCGATTCAGGTCAGCGAACTCTTACCTTAATTACACGACTAAGTAGTGGTGTAGTGTATTAACACCATTAACATTCAACAACAGATTAATGAAAGAATGGCTGTATGGTCCAATCCTCTCAGAATAGTGCTTTTCACAAACATGCTGTCAGGCAGAATTAGCAAACAGACGCAGGACAGCCAGTGGCTGCGCAGTGGCTCAGTGGTTAGAGCTGTTGCCTTGCAGCAAGAAGGGTTCGCTTCCTGGCCTGGGATCTTTCTGCATGGAGTTTGCAAGTTCTCCCTGTGCATGCGTGGGTTCTCTCCGGTACTCCGGCTTCCTCCCACAGTCCAAAAACACGACTATTAGGTTGATTGGTCTGTCTAAATTGTCCTCGTGAGTGTGTGTATGCATAATTGTTTGTCCTGTGTGTCTCTGTATTGCCCTGTGATGGACTGGCTCTCTGTCCTTGACTGCTGGAGATAGGCACCAGCACCCCCCCCCCACACACACACACACACACACACAACCCTACATGGACAAGCGGGTTCAGACAATGGATGGATGCAGGACAGCCACCAGAGGAAATAAGAAGAGTCAATAACTGCATCAGTGGACTGCTATTGGAACATGGACCTAGGGCTTTATTAAATAACAAATTAAGAATTCATCCAAAAGCTGTAGCTACACACACACACACACACACACACACACACACCACGAAGGATCCATTTAGCAGCGGTGGCTTGTTAAAGTCAGCAATGACACACTGCAATTTAGCCTTCAGAATCAGAAAATGGATTTTTTTTACACGCCCTAGGTTCCATGACATGGACTTTTTGGAGCTTTTCACCTTGTGGTGTTGTCATCTCCTCACCAGAAAAACGCCCAAACCCGTTTTTAGCTGCATTCATGCTTTTCCTGCCACAGCTTCAACTTGGTCCATGTAAAGATTTTTCCTGCATTGAGGCGAAAGTAGCCCACTTGCATCACCAGGCTCTTCTCCGTCAGACGCTGGTGATCTTCTCAGTCCCTACACCCTCAGCAGGTCCCTGAGGTCCAGTGACCAAAGCCTACTGGTTTGTTTGCTTGTAATTCACAGTTAGCATTGTTAGCTTAACGTTAGCCTCTTGCCTGCTTACGGGTAGCTACAGGAAATGGCTTCTGGGTCGCTTGTGTTTACTGGCTTTAGTTTTTTAAACAACTCTGAAACTTGTTGCCTGCTGTTAAATTACAAATGACTGCACTGCTGTGTTAGCTCACTGCACACGAGGGCCGAACCATTAATTGCATATGCACTTAAATTGCTACAAATGTGACAAAAGGAGATTTTTTCTTTATCGCAAAGGCTGCGATTTGACTGGCAGCGAGTGGTTAGCACAACGCTAGTATACGTGGAAGAACCATGCTAATGCTAATTTCGCTGATTACATTCTTACAAATTAAAAATTAGGAACGTGCCAAACGATTACATTTGGAGTCTGATAAAAGGTAAAAACTGCCATCAATCAAATAAGTACAGACAGATATTTTAGTAAAGCTAGAAAACTGTAAGAGACTTTAACTTCACTGAGTTTTTGGCTAGCAGCTATGGATGTAACTGAAACAACGGAATCTCTGCATGGACAACACGTTAAAAACTCTAAACACAAAAGACTTGGTTTATGCTTGACGCATTTACTTTCCGCTTGGTGATGCGGCTCGCGGATGGAACACGCTTCACAACTTGCAGCGTTTATGGTTCATGCGGCTCGTCTCTGCGGTGAGCCAATATTCTCCCAAACTGTAGGGGGCAGCATGGAGCTCTACGGCATGCATCCAACACTACACCATAGTAGAAGTAAAAATGACTGTTTACAACATGGCATTCCAGCATTTATTAACAGCGTCCTCGTCTTTTCCGACAGTGCGAGCTATTTCTCTCCAAGAATCATTAACAACATGTTGATCACGGTGATCTTTGAGAGCTGAATCATACAAATGTCTGTATTTACGAACCTCTGCCATACTAGTTCTTGCCAGTCCGCCATGTTTTCCGCGTCCTACCGTCCGCGTGGTTAACTTCCTAGGTGCGTGGTGCGGAAATTTTGGGCCGTGCGGAGGCGCGGTAGCCTGGCAAGCCAGACTAAATAAATATATTTAGTCTCGTCACGCTCCATTGACGGCTCTCGGTTGTGGGGCGGGTTCTACCGTTGTCTTTCAAATGATCTCCGCATTCCACCGGACAATGAATGTGACATACTCTTGTTTCACTCTGTTGCATCATCCCACCCACCAGGCATATATGGGCCATTCCCATCTGTACCGGGTCGGCCCGGGCCGGGTAGCCCCAGTCGGCCCCAGCCTGGCCCGGTTGATTCCACACATCCTTGCCTTAAGCCCATGTGGGCTGATTCTACCCACCAATCAGAGGCTTGCTCTAATGGAAGGTGTGAATTTGCTGTCAGCAGTGGGTGTGTTGGCCCTGGTCGGCCTGAAGCAGACCCCCTCGAGAAGAGGGCTGAGAATGAGCCTTGGTTGGCCCGGTAAAATACCAGGCCACCCAGATATGTAAACAACCTACGCTACCCGGCCCGGGCCGACCCGGTACAGATGGGAATGGCCCAATAGAGTGCCCTGATTGGCCCACAAAGCGGATAAAGCTCTGTGACTTGTTCACTAAGCAGATAGAGCACTATGATTGGCCCACCATTATGGACCAATCACAGCTCTTTATGTGTTTGAAACCGCTCTAGAGAGCTGTGATTGGCTAGCCAGAGTCCTGGTAGGAGCTGCGGAGGTTCCAATGGAGCATGCCTAGACCAAACTTTGCAAAGCAAGAATTTGGTCTAGTTCACTAGGCTAGTGCCGCGGTGGAGGGGCGTGGTTGTTAAAATGACACAATTTCGCCGTGCGGACCTCGCGGACGAGTCAAGCATATGGGACACACTTCTATCCTGCAAATAAATGTTCACAGTTGATGTTAATACCTGTGCTCCTTCAAGGGATGTCCCTGGCTGCAAAGGATTGCACCTTCAAATACAAACTTCTGTCTTTACTTGTGTTTATGTAGACAAATGAACTTGTAGATATGATATGTAGATAAACATGCAGATACATAAACTTGTTTATATTCAGTTCAAGTTATAGATATGTTTTGTTTCCATTAGTTGAAAAATATGAGAAAAGTCCCTTGAGAAAATAATCGTGACTTAAATGGCAATTAGATTATTTTCCCGAATCGTTCAGCCCTACTGCACACTCAGCAAACTCAGACTGTAAACAGTAACTTTGTCCCTATTCATGTCCCTGAGGGTCGTTCTCTGTGGAAACCAGCTCTAGCGTTCCTGTTTCAGGAAGTAGAAGTTAGCCGGAGTAGAGGAAGGCAGAAAATGGCATGATTTGAAGTCTTACTCATTATTATTCATGATATTCGGATGTCTCGCTTCTGATTGGCTAACAGTAACACGACTCTACCATAGACTCTGTTTGCTCTGCAACGTTGACGTTTTATCGCCACCAATAACACAAGCCTGGAGGAGTTCTGCTCTGTGGTCTACTAGCCGAGATGTTTCCTGGACGCTAAACCAACAACAGCCTTCCCCGTCGTGAGTCCAGATGGGTGAGTCCATGAATGTTAGTGACAGTGTGACGTAGATCTGTCAGCATTGTCTATCCTAGAGTTTCACCGTCTGTTTTCTATCACAGGAGATAGGTGTAGGAGACTATTTCATGTGATCGATGGGATTTCAAAAAGAACAATAAAAACGGTTTCTCTGTGAACTTGCTCTTTAAATCACACGTGTCACACATACGGACAACCATTAAAACAAACACCGGAGCCATCCAGGGACCTGTGGTTAGGCGGCAGCTATTCCGTGAGATTGATGAGGTACTTATGTGGTGAAAATCTGAAAACGGTCCAAAGATACATGATACCTGCACTTCTAGCAAACATTAACACTTGGTTATGATCTCTCATAAAGTGAGTCACGTCAACAGCTGAGTGTCTGAAATCTCTGGCTCCTCGCATGGGGACGGGGGTGCAGAGCCACATGAAAGAGTCCAAGTGAATCCTTTCCTCAGGGGAGCAACCACTGCTGAACTCAACAAACAAACACGACCTGCTTTTCAAAGTCAGGGAAGATTTATTTATAGATGTGTAGAGTCCTAAAACTGGAGCCGGGTCAGAACAAAGTGGTATGGTTATCAGGTTGGGTCTGTCCCAGTTACCCGTCAGGAGAAAAATGATGACTTCACCAGTGACGTAAGAACCAGGAGCCCCGATGCAGCAAAGTTCAGTGTTATTGGCATTAAACAATAAAGGGGTGGGTGGAAGGAAATGTTCTCATTCAAGCAAACTCTAATGTGGAAATCCAGCTAGTAGCTCTAGCCGTCCTCAGATCTCCGAGGATGGCTAGAGCTACTAGCTGGAACATGTCAGTTTTACTAAACTGTAAGAAAGGAACTGAAAAAGGATTACGGACTAAAACACAGTACGAACGCACAAAAGAGTGCAACGTGGCAAAAACAGACCTATTTATGCATCACTAAAGCATTCCTTTAGATTTGAAAACCGATGCATCCATTCAAAAACTGGCAATTTGGTCCAAAGTTTGTAAAAATAAAAAAAACAATAAAACAACAATTAATGAGAACCTGATTAACCCAGAACTGTCTTTAAGGTGGTTTTCATCAGTGGTAATAATAACCCTACCTGCTAAAGTGTAATCCATATCGAAGCCAAAGCACTTGATTTTCTCCATCGCCAAACTTCTGTTGACGAAAATCCTGAAGAAAACAAAAGAAAACTGTTTTAGATGCATTTTAATCAAAAATAATCCAACATGGATCCTGCTTTACTACAGTAATGCAGGTGTAAACACACACACACACACACACACACAGCTCATTAGGAAACTGGTTGGCTACACGTGTTCATTAGCGTGTAGCACGCACATCTCAGCTATAGTTAAGATGACTATCATGCTTCGTGTTACACCGACACATCAGATGACGTCACATTAGGGGCAGCAGCAGCTCAGGAGGTAGAGCGGGTTGTCCAGTAATCAGAAGGTCGCGGCAGGTTAGATCCCGGCTCTGACCAGACAATACTGCTGTTGTGTCCTTGGGCAAGACACGTAACCCACCTTGCCTGCTGGTGGAGGTCGGAGGGACCGGTGGCTCCTCTGTCAGAGCGTCCCAGGGCAGCTGTGGCTACATCGTAGCTCATCACCACCACCGTGTGAATGGATGAATGACTGATTGTGTTGTGAAGTGCCTTGGGGGGCTGAATGCTATACAAAAACACAGGTCATTCACCAATAGCCTGCTTGGTCATCATTTCTGGACTTTAGCTTCAAAAGGCTCATCCAGGCTAATGAAAATATAAATTATTGCTTTTTTCAGATCAGTCAAACTTGAATGGTTTCCTGTTGAAATCAGGAATCAATTGAAAAGTATTTTAGTAACAATTTACACTAAAGAACCTGAGCCCTAAAATCGGGAGTTTAGATTCTAATCGGACTGTTTCTCCTTTTTAAGAGCTGTCCTCGTATTTAATGTCTTTGAAATAAATAATGCATCCGTTTGCTAAAGGTCCGGGTATCGTTGGTGTCCTTAAGGTTAGGGCGTGTCTGCTCAGTATAGCATTACATACTGTGCTGAATATGTTATTTATTAATGCTTAATAATGTACTGAGTAATGTTAACAAAGAGATCCGTAAGGTAAAGTGTTACTGGAATATTAGCTGATGGTTTACTGGTAAATATTAGAGCTTGTACATCCAGAGAACAGAAATTTTAAAAACATCTCCTAAAAGACCAAAAGCCTGTTTGTTATAAAAATGCCCAAAAAGCTCTTCAGAAACCTTAAAGTCCCAAATGAGGCTTTTGTTTAATTAAACTATTAAACTGGATAGTTAAGAGTTCTCGTTGACTGAAAACATGAGAACGTAACGTAACATCCAGCAGGACGGTGTTTGTAGTGCGACACGGAGAAGCCGGTTCCACGCTGTTGGCACTGAACCACATAACTTATCCAGCAGCTGCGACTCAGCGGAACGCCATCTCCTCTGGGCTTTTCCTGATATGGAATATTTAACCAGAACATCTCAGCTCACTCTGACACAGCCTAAATAAAACATACACAGCTTGTCCTCCAACAGTTAGTCTGCATTCATACCTGGCAGCAGATCCGTAGTGAACAAGCTCCCATTTAGAGTTAAGTCCGGGACACGACTGCCGGTACATTGTGTGTGAAGTTAAACCTCAGCAGGGCTCGGTGCTGGTCTGACCTGCTCCAGCAGCACGCTGCAGCTCTGGCCCAAAAAAAAACAAAGCTCCCCCCTCCCTCTGTGCTTTCTTGCCATTCAGAAATTTTCTGACTTGTTGCAAAATTGATTGTGGTCTTTCCGCGTCGTTCTCTGTTGTTGTGTGTTGTTGTGCAGCGTGGTGTTTGTGGGCCCTCAAAGACATCCAGAACAATCCCAAGTCGGCAGCTGCTTACGCCACTCGGATCAACACGACTCCCCGTCAGGCTCTCACACCCGTGAGTCAACCTGGAGAGCATCCATCAAGGTGGTTCCCTCTTCAAAGTAAGACAAACTAAAGTAAGATCTACATCCGAAGGAACTGAGATGAGAGGCTTCCTGGCCATTTTCATCAGATTAGTTCTAATTGATTTAATCATTACTGTAAAGAGATGAACCCTCTGCTTCTGACAAAGCCAACATCTGTGACTCTACTGCTTTGGTGTGAAGCTTCTTTTTCCCCGTCCTGATTTTGCTTCCAGGGACTGAACAGCTGAACAATTGAAACTAGTGTGCAGCTCTGCTGTCAACAGCTCCCAGCTTGCGTAACTCTTTTTGAGTAACAGATTTAAAACAAATCCATCCTATTTTTGAACCACTGACATTTCTACATAAGCTCTTGCTCGCGGAGGTGGAGAAGAGCCATAAATGAGCACTAAGCTGGACGGACTGAACAGACAATGAGTGTGGAAGACTTGATTATAGTGGCCGACTCTGGTCCCGATGACGGCTGATACCTGAAATAGCCACCAAGGCCACGCCGCGCCTACGAGAGAATCTCATAATGAATTTTTTCTCCATCTGAACGCAGCTGAGCCACAATCTGCCAGATTTTTCCACTGCTCTCTAATCTCATGCAGACAGTGAGTGGACTTTGTGTGACAGAAAGTTTATCTGAGGAGGTCAAAGTCATCTGCTTCCTGCTTCTTACGATACTCGGAGGTGCCCAGCTAGAGCTCAGCTCTGAGGGACTGAGCTTTGTCCCGCAGAGATAAACACGTTTTACATAAGAAACCACTGGTGTGTGTGTGCGTGTGCGTGTGTGTGTGTGTGTGTGTGTGTGTGTGTGTGTGCGTGTGTGTGTGATGAACTGAATGACTTAACCCTCTGAGGCAGGATGAAGAACTCGTTGTCCTCACACCTCACAGTTAAATATTGAACAGCAGCTCTACGTTACTGACGACCATCCATGAACCCCTCTGCACATCCTTCTGGTCCACGGCAGCAGAGACAGAAACATAAAGCCGAAGCCTCACCGCGTCTTCAAAGTGACAACAATTCACACCGAGGTTAACATCAACAGGATTTTATTTGTGTATTTATTTTACGGCACTTATAAGTTATATAAACACCATCAGACAGACGGAAACCTTACAAGACTGTTAAACCACACCTAAAACACCCGAGTGATGTGTATTCAAAGCGAGTAAAATCTGGTTAGGTGACAAGGCCGATTAAAAGGCCAGAACACCAACACGTTGTGAGCGATTCTCACTTACATCTGAGTCACTATCAGCTCACAAACTAATAATAATAATAATAATTATTATTATTATTATAGTAATAATAATAATAATATAGTACTAATAATAGTAATAATAGTATAGTAATAATAATAATAATATTAATAGTATAGTATAGTAATAATAATAATAGTAATAATAATAATTATAATAGCAATAATAATAATAATAATAATAATAATAATAAGAGTTTAAGATTTACAGCATTAACACGACAGCAGACTAAGAAAGCCATGTTAAAACCAGAGCAGCTAGTGTACACAGCATAACTAGTTTCATGAAAAGGATGAGAAAGTCATAGTTTAGTTGAGTTTATTGCATTTTTACTAAATTTCTTTGAAGGTACAATTTGGAAGAATTCTACAATGAAATAATCCCAATGCCTCCGTCATGTAGGAAGGAAAGTTATACTGAAACAGATTCTTTCTCAGCTGGTTGAGGGGTGTTGCCGAGTCTGCGATGAGCTAACACTGCAGTGCCGCCATTTGTAATTCGGCACGACAGACAGAAAGCTCCAGAGTTGTTTAAAGAATGAAAGCCAGTAAACAGGAGCGACCTAGAAGTTATTTCTTGTACTAACACTTTTTTCTTTTAGTAAGACAAACGTTGTGGTTTTTAAAAGATGTTTCCCACCTAACAACAGTTTTGACTGCACACTTCAGTCTTCTTCAGAGCGTAATCGGACTTTCTGCTGCCGTGTCATTTGTTGTGTCAAAACTGTCGGCAGGTATGTAAAAAATATCTTTAAAAACCATAATGTTTGTCTTACTAAACGAATATTAGTTTATCACAAAGACAAATTTAGCCAATTAAATATATTGTTCCTTGTACCCCTAAGAAGCCACGGCATCTTTTTGTTTTACTCTAACATCAGGTGAAACAGGCTAGAGGCTAACATTGAGCTAACAATGCTAACGGTGAATTAAGCAAATAGTCGACTTTAAAATATCTCAAGCTTCTTTTTTCAATTACCAACAACTGGATATTACACTGAAATGTGTGTGTGATGTGAATAATGAGTCAATCGTGGCGTTTTACTTCCTTAAATTATTCGTTCAGATTTATAACAGCAAGCTAACTGCAAGACGGTAAACAACCACAATCCCTGCAATGCCAGAGACAAACTACCATGCTTTCAACACAGCCTGACAACTGACTACGACGTACACATTAAAACAAACAAACAATCACATACAGTTAAAAGAACAATGGGAAAACCAAACGGGCAAAGTACAAGAGGTTTAAAATTAAGCAGCCAAAATGGAACGAAGGAAGGCTAGACTTGATACTAAAACCAAGGTTTAAGAGTTAAAGAAGCCAGATCATGTTATTTTAACCCTCCCACTGTCTTTATGGGTGACCCCGCCAGGAAAGTTGACCACTGAGCAGGATTGATGGTTTATCCCTTGAGATCCACGTGGTAGGGGTGAGGTAGTGCTCACTCCTCACCCCGCCACGTGGACCTCAAGGGATAAACCATCAACGCTGTTCAATGGTCAACTTTCCTCACAGGGTCACCCATAAAGACAGTGGGAGGGTTAAACCTTTGGGAGCAAAGGTAGGCGCAATACATGATGAAATATTACCGTTGGCACCACTGAGATGTCACCTTATCTTAAATACAAGTTATTTTCATCAGCCTGAATTTGAATCCAGAACTGAAACGATTTGTTTTAGCTAAGCTCAGCCCACGCCTGCTCCGACAAAACGCACCTACAACAGCGTCTTTGGCCCGATAGCAGTTGTGTTGGCCTTGGTAGTCCAGCAGTTTAAGCGCCTGCCTTCCACCTTGTTTTGCCATGTGCTGACACCGGTTCGACTCCCGGTGGGGTCCATGGTACTTTATTCATCCAGCTGAAGCAGATTTAATCTTTTTCTTATTTTACGCTAAATATTTTGTGTGTCTAAAGATCACTGAATTTGGTTGTTTCCAAACAGCATTCTAGTTGATCTACTCTGCTCACCTCACATGGACTCACACTGGCTACATAAACAATGAAAGCTGAAAACACACTAGTCCTTACATTTTAAACAGTTTACCAATAAAGGGTTGAAAACAACCGTCTGGCAAGAGAAGCTAAAACATAAGTAGAAAAGTTACTGCTGAGAGCGGGAGGTGAACCTTCACCGGCCCAGCACTGAAACAACGGGACTAGAGTTACAGAACAGCCGCCTAACAACATGTCCTGAGCTGGCCATTACGTGCATCTCTGTAGACAGGACCTGTGGTTTTTACCCTGTGGTAGGGGCAGCAGCAGCTCAACAGGTTGAGCGGGTTGTCCAGTAATCGGAAGGTTGCAGGTTCGATCCCGGCTCCGGACAGAGAATTCTGCTGTTGTGTCCTTGGGCAAGACACTTAACCCACCTTGCCTGCTGGTGGTGGTCGGAGGGACCGGTGGCGCCAGTGCTCGGCAGCCTCGCCTCTGTCAGTGCGCCCCAGGGCAGCTGTGGCTACATCGTAGCTCATCACCATCAGTGTGTGAATGTGTGTGTGAATGGATGAATGATACACTGTAGTGTAAAGCGCTTTGGAGTCCTTACTCTGAGAGGCGCTACACAAGTGCGGGTCATTTATCATTTACAGTGGTGTTTTATCCTGAATGCAGAAGTCGTTTGTCAGAATCTCCAGGTTTCAGAACCGAGACCAGAGCAGATTCAGGGGGAGGAGAAACGTCGGGTGATGCAAGTGGGCCACTTTCTCCTGGATGCAGGAAAAATCTTTACATGGACCAAACTGAAGCTGAGGCAGGAAAATACACGAAAGCAGCCAAAAACGGGTTTGGGGGTATTTCTAATGAGGAAATGACAATATCACAAGGTAAGAAGCTGCAAAAAGAGGATTTTTCATTATATGGAACGTTCAAAGCCAAGGAAAAATTGTGCGTTTTAAGATGCTATTTAAAAAGCACGATTAAAGGCGCTTGGCTAGCATGGAGAGGCAGGGTTTCAGTGCACAGAGAGAGAAGGCCCTTTCCCCACAGGTTTTAGAACGTGCCTTAGGAACGGTGAGGCGGAGCTGACAAGCTACTGTAGAAAGTGTGGGAAGTTCTCCCTACTGTTAAACAACTCAGTTTCAATTCAATTCAAGTTTATTTATAAAGCACCAAGTCAGGACCAGAGTCGTCTCAAGGACCTTCACACAGTAAACAACACCGGTCAGGTCATTAAGCCAATCAGTAGCAAGTTTCCTATATAAGGAACCCAGCAGGTTGCATCGAGTCACTGACTAGTGTCAGTCTTCACAGCAATCCTCATACTAAGCAAGCATGCAGCGACAGTGGAGAGGAAAACTCCCTTTTAACAGGAAGAAACCTCCCAAGACTGCTAATGGTAAATGGCCTGTATTTGATATAGCGCCTTCTACAGCCCTGGAACCCCCCAAGGTGCTTCACAACACAATCAGTCATCCACCCATTCACACCAAGGTGGTGATGAGCTACGCTGTAGCCACAGCTGCCCTGGGCCACACTGACAAGAGGCGAGACTGCCATCCACACTGGTCCCTCCTACCACCACACGAAGGCAAAGTGGGTTAAGTGTCTTGCCCAAGGACACAACGGCAGCGACAGCTTGAGCGGGGCTCATTACAGGGCGAGCACTTAACTCCTGTTCCACCATCGCCCCTAATGGCAGGTATGACAATGTATTTAGCTACTTGTCTTTACTTGTCATCCAGAATCTTCCGGTGCTGATCTGTAACTAGCGACAGCGATGAAACTCGTGGTGCGGGAGTGAGAGAATCGTTTATCCTTAGAAAAATGGACTGCAGTAACCAATTTTGACCACACGTCCTACTTAATTCTTACATACGGCACCTTTAATTCGTCTTATTTAAAAAGGCTGTAGAATATTAAATAACATGTGATTACGGTCGTAATTTTTGCTTCAATAAATCCGCATTTTCCTCATTGCTCAACACGACGCTCCCAACACAATCCTGAGGTGCCAGCTCCTGAGGAGGTTGTCCCCATCATCTGCTTCTCACCTGTGGTAGGGCTCCCGCCTGTATTTTTTCATCGTGAGACCGTCCATGTTGGCGGGCAAGTCTGCATAATTCTGCAATCTGTCACTCCATGAAGTGGTCATCTTGAAATCCTTTCAGCGTCTGGAGAAAACGAGGAAAACAACACAAGAGAACAATTTAGCCTGAAGTTCAGATGTTATGAAATGTGTTTCTGCCAAACAATAACTTGGTAAGTGGTCTGCATTTAAATAATGCAGAGCTCTGCAACCCCCAAGGTACTTTACAATACACCAGACATTCATCCCAGAAAACAGTGTGAAGATAAACTTTCTGTTGTAGTTTGAGCTTTAAAAAACTGGTTTGGAAGAGCTCGCGATAAAACTGGATGTGTTTTGGAAGCGTTTAGCCTGAGTTTTCCAATTAAATTCAGTCTTAAAAACGGCAACCATCGTCTAACTCTTAGCATCACGAGCTATCGTATTGTCTCTCCTGTATTGTGCAATAGATCATATCACTAGATTCTCCAATGCACATCCCTATCACATGGTTAATTACACGTACAATTATATGGTTATTTGCAGCAGAATTTAGCTGCTGGGTTTTCTAATCAAAACAGAAAATTCAACGAAAACTGCAGGTTGTTTTGAGGTTTTGCAACTGGCCCAGTTGAGACTAGCTGGGACATCAGAATCAGTGTTTTTTTATGGAGCTAGGATTGGGACAATATTCAATGTAACTTGTACCAAGTTTTGTAACTTGGAACATGTTTCATGACATGTAACTTTGGATTCGTAACTTGTGACTTTAGTTTTCTAACTTGTAATTCTCAGTTTGTACTTGTATTTCTTGTTTTGTAACAGGAAATTTTCATTTTGTACATTTACTACACATTTTGTAACATCAAACATTCATTCAGAAACATGAAACTTTCGGTTTTTACCTAGCAGACTTCCAAAATAAAAAAAATCAATGTACAAGTTTGAAATCAAAACTCTCAAAACACACATTTCATTCTACAGGTACAAACCTCAAATCTACAGTGTTACAAATCATTTTGTCTCAATTCTAGTGTCAGTGGGAGGAACTTGGGTGGAACCAATGAGAGCACGAGTCTTAGCTACCAATCACGTTTCTCGAATTCCTGTCCAATCATTGGGAGAGGAGGGCAGGGTTCTGTCAGAGCTGTAGAGAGTTACGACACTCCAACAGACTCCTATGGAAAGAATGGAATGCGGGAGTCACGTGGTTCATGTAGCTTCGAATAGTTCCAAACAGCCCCCGCTGCTGCATTGACCGTAGTTCATTTTCAGTGTTACAGAAGGATTTTCTCCAGTAAGTTGATGAAATGTCATCATTTTGTTGCATTGTGAAGCGTTAGCTAACCGCTTCGTAACAAAATAAGCCAGCGATGATATTTTATGTTGCCAGTTTTAGCTAGATAACCTTTAATGAGTTAATTGTGTGCAGCTTGTTGACTGTGAGCAGGAGGACGAGCTGTAGACGGGTTTATTTCAGTTTGTTTGATTCTACGTTTTAAAAATATTCCCCACAGTTTTAAATAGGTTATAAACTTTTTACATTATTAATTTTATTTGGGATTTTTTGTACAATACGTTGCTGGTTGCTGTATCAACACGAACATGCATCAGAAATGGAAGCACAAATGGAGAGACCAATAATAAAGAAAATGTGATTGTGAAGACAATAGAGCTGAAACAACTAATCGATTTAATCGATTATAATCGATTATTAAAGAAGTTAACAACTTTTTTAGTCATCGATTAGTTGTTTAATAATCACATTTAACCGCATAAAGTCTATTTTTACCACAATCTGACATCGGTTACAATCAGTTAAATTTGCCGCCAGTGTGTGGCAGTAATGAGCCACTGATCTACCAGTGGGGCCGTAGAAGAAGAAACGAGCCAATAAGTGCCCTCGGTTTTCGTGACGTATCACGTTACTGACGCGCATCTTGGTTTGAGAGATGGCGGAACAAGTAGAAATACGGAAGAAAAATAGAAGTGACAAAACTGAAGAGAAACCCCGGACAAAAACCTCACGAGTATGGGAGCACTTCACTCTAGATGCCATGAAAAGACGGGTGACCTGCAAAATATGCAAAAACCATCTAGCATGGCACGGAAGCACGACGTCCCTAAGTGAACATTTGAGACGAAAACATGTGGGGGCTGATGCAGCAGAGGAAGCGCCAGCCCGGTAAGTAACAGAAAATAAACAATCTAAATATACTACACGCAGATCAAATTTGGGACTTAGTGTTTTAGCTGAGTTCGTTATAGTGGATGTTAAACATGTTTTTTTGCTGCGTCAGTCTACGGTGTTCTACTTCTGATTGACTAAATGCAATCGTGAATCTCCTCCGTGTTGTGTATCATGCTCTTGCCAAATTTAGCACGTCTGTTTATAAGAATGTTCTCGTTAAGAGAAAAACGGCACAAACCCATAACTATGTTCCTCATTCAAAAAAGGACAACTCCGCGGAGAAAAATATACAGACGAGCTTTGTCCAGGTGAATATAACGCGGCATAGTTGTACGCTTTCAATTTTTAAATACAGGAGAAATTCAGAAAGTCATTTTTTACTATTAAAAGGCTGTTTTACTATCTAATGCTGTAAAACGCCTCACAACACATTTTTATCATGTTTCGTAATTATTTAATAATTTTCAGTTAATAACAGTGACTGCAGCAAACTGCTGAAGCATGAGACAAACAGGATTACGAACGTAAGAAAATATGTTGTTCTGTTTTGTGGACTCAAGTAATAAGAATAGAATTACGATATTTCAAGAACAGTAGTCGAACACAATAACTTAAAAAAATTAAACATTTTCCATAAAACTGCTCATTTCCACTTGCTTTATAATATTAGCATTTGCTATTTTGTTATTAAGTAAGGAATGACAAGAAATAAGAATTAACAATAACACAACTTTCATAAATGTCAAAGAGTAAATAAAACAAAAATCTTATGTAACCATTAAATGTTAAACTGTGTTGTGTGTCCATCTTCATGTTTTCATAGTGGCTGAGCGGAGAGCTGACCAGGAACAACGGTGGTGATTTCTGTCCATTTACTGCGGAGGTGCTCCGGCGTCCGGTGAAAATAGGATCGATTCTATTTTTGCCGGACGCCGGAACAGAGGGCGGCGCACGGCGCCGCACTGCCGGAGCACGGCCGCAGTAGTGGAATTGCTCTGATTGACTACAACGGGACCGATTTTGCTCCGGCGTTCGTGTCGGAGCGGAGGTAGTGGAATTTAGGGGTTAAATTTATTAAATGCTTATATTAGAGCAGTGTGTTGCATTACTACATCAAATTTATTTCTATAATATATTATAGTAATGTATGTGGTCTTAATGTGTTCTACAGTGTGTTAGGACTGTCGTATTCCTGTAATGTAGAACAGTCACGGGTGTTTGTCTTCCTACAAATGGTCGGAAAAATATAAATAGGCTACTTTGTGAAGGAGTTAGGACATAATATATAATATAATATATATTATTCAATAATTACCACAAATCGCCAGGTGAAATGTGATTATATTAAATGTTTGTGATTTGTCCCACCATACGCCGTTCAAACTGACTTACGGCACTGGGATTTTTGGAACTGAGAGCTCCATGAACCACGTGACCGCGAGTCGGCGAGTTCAAAGAGTGTCGTAACTCTCTCTTTCTACAGCTCTGACAGAACCCTGCCCTCCTCTCCCAATGATTGGACAGGAATTCGAGAAACGTGATTGGTAGCTAAGACTCGTGCTCTCATTGGTTCCACCCAAGTTCCTCCCACTGACGCTAGAATTGAGACAAAATGATTTGTAACTGTAGATTTGAGGTGTGTACCTGTAGAATGAAATGTGTGTTTTGAGAGTTTTGATTTCAAACTTGTACCTTGATTCTTTTATTTTGGAAGTCTGCTAGGTAAAAACCAAAAGTTTCATGTTTCTGAATGAATGTTTGATGTTACAAAATGTGTAGTAAATGTACAAAATAAAATTTGATTTTACTAAATAAAAAATACATGTACAAAATGAAAATTTCCTGTTACAAAACAAGAAATACAAGTACAAAATGAGAATTACAAGTTAGAAAACTAAAGTCACAAGTTACGAATCCAAGGTTACATGTCGTTAAACATGTTCCAAGTTACAAAACTTGGTACAAGTTACATTGAATATTGTCCCAATCCTAGCTCCATAGTTTTCTACACTGAAGCCATTAAGCCGGCTTCCTACTGCAAGTTAAATATTAACTGTTCATAGTTCTGCAGAATCAGAACTGTCACAGCTTGTGAGCGTTTTCCAGAGCAGATGACCGTCTTAATCCAAAATAAGAGGAAACTGAGATTAGCGAGTAGTTTACAGCGGAGATTTTATGTTCATGGTGCAAGCTGCAAATAAGATTGCACTGATTTAATCAATGCTTGTTTATCAGGAAACACCCAACTGTAAAACACAAGCAAGGTCAGGTGGTGTGACTTCATAACAATAATCTGACCAAGGCTTGGTTGAGAAGATCACATCTAAATAAATCAAGAGCAAATGATGATTTTATCTCCAACGTGTGTGTGTGTGTGTGTGTGTGTGTGTGTGTGTGTGTGTGTGTGTGTGTGTGTGTGTGTGTGTGTGTGTGTGTGTGTGTGTGTGTGTTCTCTTTTTCTGCTGACTCGAGCATTGTGTTGAGTCTGGAGAGGAAGGAAGGGCGCAGATAGCTTTCTGCTTCACAAGTTAGCTTCAATGTTCTGTCAATAACCCAAAACAGCAGCTAGACCACAGCTATGACGCGTCTCTAACTGGCCTTTTCTGGCTCGAGGAAGCATCCTTTAGTCAGTCAGGAGACTGTCTTCTGTGGCTAGTCTTTAAGGAACGTTGGTCCCTGGGTGACAGCCGAGGGGGTCTAGAGGATCCGAAGCGGTCCCAGCGGTTTTAAATCACTCGTTTGCACTAATATCCAGACGTGTTTTAGTCGTTAGTGGCTTCAGTTCGCCACGAGAACACCTTGTTCATACGGTGTTAACGTCTCCAAGCTGCCTAGCTCTGAGCTAGCAGTCCTCTAAAGCAAACGAAGGAGAAGTAGAGATGAAAAAGTGGTCCAGGCGGAAATATTTCATCATTTTTCTTAAGAAAACGAAAACAAAAGCCGTTGTAACCGTCTCTTTTCCGCTGTGCCCGACAAAAGCGTACTCACCTCCGAGATCCTGAAGAAAATAAATGCGCTGTTAGTCTGCGCATGCGCTGTAGCTGTGTGAGAGTCAAAACACAAAAATGCTACGAGGCTGTGCGCGAAGGCAGGCTGCAGCCGAGTCTTCCTGCTCCACTCACTCTCTAACGGCTCCGCGAGCCGCCAGCTGTTGTTATGAAAGCTCCGGAGAGGGAGGGCTAAGGCAAGCCTAGCGGTCATATAGCGAATATACGTATAAAGCTGTTCCCAGGGAAAACAAGACGTCTCAGCTAAGAAACTGCGCAGATCCCTCAAGCTCCCACGTTTCTGGTGTATCCTACTGAATAGACATGTATATCTCTTCTTCCAGGTCAAAATTAACATGTTGCCCTACCGAGAATGCAATCTGTCCCACCCAGAATTCAGTCTAATTCAATCAACTTTATTTCTATAGCACCGAATCTCACCTAGAGTCGTGTCAAGGACCTTCACACAGTAACTAGTACAGGTCGTTAAGCCAATCAGTAAAAAGTTTTCTATGTAAGGAACCCAGCAGGTTGCATCGAGTCACTGACTAGTGTCAGAGTCTTTACAGCAATCCTCATACTAAGCAAGCATGCAGCGACAGTGGAGAGGAAAACTCCCTTTTAACAGGAAGAACCTCCAGAGGATCCTGGCTCAGTATAAGCAGCCATCCTCCACGACTCACTGGGGATGGAGAAGACAGAGCGTGCGCACACACACACACACACACACACACACACACACACACACACACACACACGCACGCACACACACACAGAGCATATATGTGTTATGAACTGTTATGTACATAATGACAACAAACCTGATTTGATTTGTTCCCATGCCTGCATACATTGTCAGTAGATATTCGTAACAGATAAACTTTTTTGTCTTTATCTGAGTAAATCTGCAAATAATTCAACAGTAGTAGTAGCACATTCAATGTCAAAGAGAGTAAAAAGTTATTATCAGGAGAGGGAGAATGTTTATGTGGTCAGCAGCAGTGTGTTAGCCGATGGCCTCCTCCATGAGGCCACCACAGCTCAGCAGAACATCTTTGTAGCTTATTCTGGTGAGAAAAACACTTAGAGAGAAAATAAAGTTAACAGCTGAAATAGCAGGAAGTAATACAGTTAAAGAGCAGATTGTAGAAGAAAGTAGTTGAGTGTGGAAAGTGGTCAGTGTATCCTCCAGCAGTCTAAGCCTATAGCAGCATAACTACAGAGATAACTCCAGATAACCTAGCTTTTTAGATCGAGGCATGTTGGAGGCAGGGCACGGGAAAACCATGTTTACCAGCTGCATTCCCTACGCTCCACCTCCCTCTACTCCACCACTCGTCCAAACCTAAGCTAACATAACTCAGAATTTTACCATAAGCTCTATAAAAATAAAAACTATTTTAACCCTCTCAGGCTCAAAATAAGTTTTGATAAAAGGACGAACAACTAAGTCCTTCAGGGGTTCTTCTGAGTTAAAATATTTATGAAATACATATGTGGAGTAACCAGGTAGGTTTTAACATTGCTAATCTGCAACGCCTGCCTCCAGAGGGTTAAGTCTGGTCTTCAAAGTAGATAAGGTGTCTGCCTCACAAGCTAAACCTGGGAGCTGGTTCCACAGGAAAGGAGCCTGATGACTAATGGGACTTTAAACGTCACAAAAACAATCTTAGGCTCTACTTTTCCCTTTGCTTAGTACTTGTGTTGCTCGCTGTCCGCATGCTTTTGCTGTCCGATATGGTAGATCCGTGTGATCGGAGGCTCCTCCCCCTTTCGGTCAGCTCACGAGTCCATGAACGGGGCTATAAAAGGTATTTTCTGGTCCGCTTCGCCTCACGCTCTGAATCACACATATGTTGTACTTCAGTTTAAATGAAAAGTAATCATGTGAGTTTCGACTATGTCTGTCATAATCAGAAACGTATTAACTTGTAAAAATTAGCGATTAAAATAACTGCAAATGAGACGTGTCATGTGTGACATCACAGCAGAACCTCCTCTCGCCCAGCGTGGCTGCTGCTGACCACACGGCCAGAGTTTTAGTGGTTTTCTCCACGTTTAATGCTCCTTCTGTCGTCCAGGAAGAAGTAAACTCACAGACATTTTTCTTCTCCGTGTGCGGTTGAATATGTCAGTCTGGTGAGACGAGCAGTTGTAATCCTCCTCACTTTTTCATACAAAGCCTATAAAGCAACTTTTGCTGCCTGTTGAAAACAAGCGCTTTCTTGTCATCAGAACGTGTCTTTAAAATTCACAGATGGGCTTTTCTTTGAGACATGAGCAGATAGAGGTACTTCTTCTGTTTCTTTGACAGTGAACGTGACCCAGGAGACTGATTTTCCTCAAACATTCAAGATTCAATTAAAAGGGGTAGTGGAGCAGCGCAGACATAGACACCAACACTGGAAACATACAATTATCGTTCAATGTGAGTGGTTCATGATAGCAGGTGTCTAGTTACGTATATGTGCACACATATGTGTGCAACTACATTCACCCTCGCATACACGTGGCCTATGAGCATGGACGCAATTGTTTTGGGGGGGGGGGGGGGGTACCCCCCACTTTTTCCAAAGTCAAGTTTTGACCCCTGCACTTTTTACCATCCAAAAATAATATTACGCTATATTAAATTGACACAGGTTGAGCTCTAGGACCAAGCGGAAAACAACCGTTTGTGTTGAAGCCTGTTTCCCATTAGAGCATACTGTAAAGATGCCCCCCCCCCCCCCCCCGTTCCCCCCCCCCACTTCTAAAGTGAAAATTACATCCATGCCTGTGAGTTGAGAAGAAGTACAGCTCAAGGAACAAAGGAGCTCCTCCTCCTCTGTGTCTTACAGCCTGGGCGCCGGAGTCGGCGGGCACCGTGAGGTGTGTAAGGGATCTCTGATGATTCTCGGTGCTAAGCTGCCTGTGTGCTGGTCACATTGTGATGTTAAGATTCGTCTTTGGGAGTCCAAAGATCCAAGAGCACACGTTGACAGTATTATGTAGGCTTTTTCTTTGCTGCAGGCTGATACAGTGGAACCAGCAGGTGAAGGAGAACGTGATGACACTCTCTGTGAAGGAGTAGTAAAAGCTATTGTTCCCGACTCCAGGGAGTTTAGCTTTCTCGGGAGGTAGGGTCGTTGCTGGCACTTCCTGAGACTTTCCTCTGTGTTCGAGGCAAACTTCAGGAGGTGATCAAAGATGGTCCCCAAATATTTATACTCCTCTACCAGCTCCACGGGGATGATGGTGGTGGTAGTAGCAGTAGGTCTCTGCTTGTTGGAGAAGGTCACCACCATCTTCTTGGTTTTACTGACACTAAGTTTCAAGCATGCAGTGTCACACCAGTCCACAGATTCCGGCAGGATCCGTCCATGGTATGCGGCAGAGCCTGATATGTCAAGTAGTTCTTTGCTCTGATTGGTCCTGGTGCTGTCCAGTTGTGTGCAGAGCTATGATATGGTGCAGAGACAGTTTGACAGACAACCGTAGATGCCACCCCTACTGAGCTGTGTGTCTGGGCTGTCGCCAGACTATGTTCACATGTAGAGGATGGCTAACCAGGCTACAGTACGAGAAACATTTATGTAATTTTTGTCCGTATTTTTGCATAATGACCTTTCAGTTCCAAATATCTGGAATCACAACAAAGTTAGCAGCCATGATGAATACACTTGTCTTGGAGACATGGTGCAGAGTCCTTGAATTAAATAACAGGATTGTTATTTACTATTAAAAGAAATTAATTAATATCAAAAAGATTGTCAAACATTAATTTCATGACTCATCTAACGGAAATTTGCAAACACCAGGAGCCTTCTCCTTAGGATTTTAAATCACACCTTGAAGCCCACTTTTATCAGCTTGCTTTCCCACAGCATTACACTGGCTTTTATATTTTTATCACTTGTATGAAAGTTTTTAATTGCTTTTATTTGTCTATTTTTCTTTTTACTGATTTTTATTCATCATCTTGTTTTTCTTACTACGCTGGTGTTTATGTCCTGTTAGGCACCCTGGGCCTCCGCTGAAGGGGCAGAAGATGCTTTATGAATAAACTATCAAAGTAATTACTATCAATCAATCAATCAATCAATCAATCAATCAAATTGATTTATAAAGCGCTTTTCAAACAAAGTGCTACTCAAGGAGTGCTTTACAAAATGACCCCAGATTCCCATAACAGGTTAAAAACATTAACAGACATATGCAAGCACACACACACACACACACACACACACACACACACACACACACACACACACACACACACACACACACACACACAAGTAAAAATTATATTTGGCTGAGTCCAGATGAGCCAAGTAAGGTAACGCAAGGAAACGCCATCAGAGGAGCCGTCTGCCCCGGCAGCATCAGGTCTTCCACACTGTCAGGGCGCTCAGTGGAGGGGGAGCATAGACCCCACCTGCAGAGCGCCCAGGAAGCTACAGTTGACCACTGCTCCCGGGGCAGAGGGCCCCTACAGAGGAAACACTGGATTAAAATGAGTAAAAATATTAATAGTACTAATATTAACTACTAATATAAAAAGATACTTTCAGTACCCTCAGCGTTGTTGTTTGAACATGGAACAAGAGAAAAGAACCAGTGGCAGAAACTACAATATATGATACAATGGCTTGTCCAAAGTTCCTTGGTGCCACGTGACCCTGTATGACGATCCGATTTTGCATTAATTATTGAATAAGATGGGAGAAATAAATCGCATTAGGCTGTCGTAATGTTAATGACAGACATTTAAACACACGAAGGCACGTTTACATCTGTCTAATACGTTTTATCAAAACTATAAATAATTATTATTTATAATCAAAAGGATCCTTTCAGCCATACTGAGCCCCCAGCTTCAGAAATCACAGCTGATTTTATTACGTCAAACCCAATCTCAGTCAAATCAGAAAGCAAGTTAATAAAGTTTCACAGCGAACGAACCTTTATGAATCACTACGCTTCCCGTGTGTCACCAGAGAGGCCTCATAAAATCAGCTTTGAGTAAATGACGCGTCATTCTGTCATGTTTTAATCATCATTAAAGATTCCAGCCGTTTCTGTTCGGTCTATGCTGAGTTTGGACAGCAGGGGGAAGCAAAAGCTATCTTTGGACTGGGATTTGTTTGGACCAGAGCGGAAGTAAGTGAATTATTAACATTTGTGTTGGGCCTATGGTGATGATGACATCGACATGTTTGCTTTTAGCAGACGCACTAAAGCTTAAGCCTCTACTTGCTGCACCTAAATGTTCATTTTTCTCAGATTATGTGATTTTATTATTTAGCTCTCAGGTGAGCCAATGTGTGTTAGGTGTGAGGAAAACGCGTTTCCTCATGACGCGTCTTCGTCCGTTACCTTATGCATTATTATTTATTATGACGAGCACGTTTAGATTTATATCTCCTTTACGTGTGACGTAAACAGCACCGTCACTGAAATATTTGGTTTCTTATTTTGATTTGCGCAGCATCCGTGCGCCAAAACAAGTTTGACAGCGTTTTGACGCAGTTCCACCATAATTTACATGTTTAGGAGGAGATTTTGCGACTATTTGAATTGAAGCTGAACTTTCTGACGCTTGCACACCGAACCGAGCCCGGATGTGACCAGCACACATTAATTAGTGATTGGGTCGATCCCGCTATATAAGGAGGCGCGCCCACCGCTGCGTCCTTTCTCAGCGCAGTAAAGATGAGCTACGGATCTGAAGGCTTCTCCTCTTCCTCTTACCGGAGGATTTTCGGGGATTCTCCCCGTTATTCCTCCTCTCCATCGCGCACAGCGATGAGCGTCTCCACTCGAGGAGGCTACCGGTCCACCTCTGTGTCCCGAACCAACATCCCGTCCCTGGGTTCGTACGGCCGAAAGTCCGTCCGTTCCTTCTCCATGCCCTTGGAGTCCTTCGATGTGACACAGAGCAGCGTCCTCAACAATGAGTTCAAAATCATCCGCACCAATGAGAAGGAGCAGATGCAAGGTCTCAACGACCGATTTGCGATGTTCATCGAGAAGGTGCGCAACTTGGAGCAGCACAACAAAGTCCTAGAGACGGAGCTGATTGCGCTGCGCCAGAGGCAGGCAGAACCGTCCCGACTGGCCGAGCTGTACCAGCAGGAGATCCGCGAACTTCGCTCCCAGCTCGAGGAGCTGAACGGGGAGAAGTCCCAGCTGTTGATCGAGAGAGACAACATCGACGACGATCTGCAGAAACTGCGAGGGAAATACGAGGATGAGTTCCGCGCCCGAGAAGAGGCAGAGGCGACCCTCAAGGCTTTCAAGAAAGACGTGGACGATGCCACCATGGTGCGCCTGGACCTGGAGAAGAAAGTGGAGTCCCTCCTGGACGAGATCAACTTCCTCAGGAAAGTGCACGACGAAGAGGTGGCCGAGCTGACGGAAATGATCCAAGCTGCTCAGGTGTCCGTGGAGATGGAGGTCTCCAAGCCAGACCTCACCTCCGCCCTCAAGGAGATCCGCGGCCAGTACGAGTCCATGGCCTCAAAGAACCTGCAGTCCGCCGAGGAGTGGTACAAGAGCAAGTTCGCGGACTTGTCCGAGCAGGCCAACCGGAGCAACGAGACCATCCGGGCCAGCAGGGAGGAGATGAACGAGTTCAGGAGGCAACTGCAGTCCAAGACCATCGAGATAGAGAGTCTGAGGGGGACCAACGAGTCTCTGGAGAAGCAGCTGCGGGAGATGGAGGACAGACACAGCATGGAGATCGTGGGATATCAGGTACTTTTGTTCTTAAAGACGCTTTAAAACATGATTTCACTCTAAATGAAGCATTTTGTTATTTTATTTGTTGGCGCAGAACTGAGAAGCAGCAGCTGTGTGTCTCTGTCCGTGGTGCTGAAGCTCTCCCCTGAGAACTGACAACGCCCACTGCTGCCTGCATGCAAATGAATCATTTCTGTCTAATCATCAAATTCATGTCTCAGCCCAGACATCTCTCTCATAGCCTCAGGAGTTGAACAGCGGAGGGAGCAAAGTTGCACCAGTAAACATGATTTAAAACTCGGAAATGTTGAGTTCTGGTCTGATGTCGTTGCTCAGGAAAGCATGGCAGAGCTGGAAAACGAGCTTAGGACCACCAAGAGTGAGATGGCTCGACATCTGAGGGAATATCAGGATCTGCTGAATGTCAAGATGGCTCTGGACATCGAGATTGCAGCTTACAGGTAGAATTAATCAGGTGTTTAGAACAATAATAGAATTGAAACCCCCAGATGATTGTTTAACTGTCATCCTTCCTTTTCTGTAGGAAACTACTGGAGGGAGAGGAGACCCGCATTGGGACAGGCATTGCCTATCCGGGCATGGGGGGTGGGCAGAACTACAACTACCAGACCCGCATTTTCACCAGCTCTGGCAAGACCTCCAAGAAGGAGGCCAAAGAGGAGGAGCAGCAGCTGAACAAGTCCAGCGGCAAAGTGTCCCAGCGTGAAGTTTATGAGGAGACGGTTGTCAGCACCAAGAAGATGGAGAAGCAGCAGGAAGAGGTCCCGACCAGTCAGAATAACTAGAACCTGCCCTCGTCCCGTTTAGCTTTGATTTAAACTCATTGCTCTCGTCACCTGCCATCTTAAACCATAGTAAGTGTGGAAAGTCTGCAGGCAATCCGGGAAGGGAGGAAAGTCTTGTTATACGATAGGGTTTTCATTCTCACTCCATGTAACCATTTCACCATCGGGAAGACGTCTTTGTCTTTTTCACAAAATCCATCAACAACAATCACTAACCTGATCTTTGTCACCAATCTCACAGACGCTCAGTCACTAGATACTCTAGTTACCTGTTTCTACCACAAGCTGTGAGCTACTCTCGTCACACACAAGGAGAGAGAGAGAGAGTGTGTGTGTGTACTTGTACTTAATACATACTGAGGACCATTTTCCATATAATGTGAGAACATTTTTCAAAGTGAGGACAATTTTGAGATCCTCGCTTTTTAAAAAAGCTTACTAGTTGGTTTTAGAAGTCTGGTGTGAATTAAGTTAAAATGAGTATAAGTCTATGGATGGTCCTCACTTTGCTAGAGATACAAGTGTGTGTGTGTGTGTGTGTGTGTGTGTGTGTGTGTGTGTGTGTGTGTGTGTGTGTGTGTGTGTGTGTGTGTGTGTGTGTGTGTGTGTGTGTGTGTGTGTGTGTGTGTGTGTGGTAGTACACATTTAAAAGACGTCATGCATGCTGATGCCGTGTTTGCAGGGACTTGACCCAGATCAGGATTTGATTGGTTGAATGGAAAGTTCAGCATCGTTATTTACACTTTTTAGGAATTACAACTTGTTCTGAATCTTCAGCACATCTTAAATGTTGATCATGTCAACCTAAAGACAGACGCTCATCTTTGAAGCACATAAACTGATAATTAACAGTCTGCACATCCATTTACGGGGGAAATGAGGAAATATGAGTGCTAAAACTGAAAGTTGCCAAATTGTTATATGATAGAAATGGGAAGTCTTTTAACACATATCACTCAGTTAAATATGAAATATTTCAGCACAACTGCATGAGGTTTAGTATGATTTCTCTTTCTGGGCAACGCCTACGCCAGCAGCACTAAAGCCACATCTGGTCTGGTAACGAAACATGGAAACCTGCCAGACTACCATGTGTTGGAAACAACCTGACCTTGTTGTTTATACTTGTGGCCATGACTGAATCAAATGTCTGTTGTAGTTGGACCACATTGGTAGAAATCCTCAACTATGAGACGCGTAGTTTGTGTTTGTTTTATTCTGCTTGTGCACGGCCGGCTCTGACACAGCTATTTCACCATCTTGCTCCACGTCAAGGCGACCAAAGCCTTGTGCACTCACGCTCAGTAACAAGCTGCTCTGGATTTGGTTGTCTTACCCGAAGCATGTGACAAGTATCTTAGTGTGTTTGTATTTCTACACAGTGGCCTATAATACCTGGAACAATAGACGTGGAAGGCATCAGATTCCATACATGTGGTTTATGGGTTGTTGATTTCCAGTGTGAAGCAGTTTTAAAACCGTCTCAGAAGGATGCTGTCAGCGTTGCACGTCACACACAATTGCAATGGATGAAACGTCGGCTGAGCCTGTAGCCTTACACCGTAAACCAAAAACAACATCACTTCTGAATGTACACCTCTGGAAATAATACAACTGTCACCAAACCATAACCAGCTATCAACATTTGACAATAACATAGAACAAGTACTGTAGGATGTGAAATGCCTTAAGACACCAGCAGCTTCTGGTCACGTGTTTGATGTGTCTGATTCAGTCCGGTGCGTCTTTATTATAGCTACCATGCGGACGTTGTAGGGGATGAATGTAGTTGAAATGCTCTTCTCTTTACTGTGACTACTAATGTATTGCTGTGTGACACCATATCAATAAAGACTTGACATTACTGAGGCTGCACACGGTTTTGTTGTGACTTTTTTAGGAGCTGGCTGCAAAAAAGACAATTCAATTCAATTCAATTCAAGTTTATTTATAAAGCGCCAAATCACGACAAGAGTCGTCTCAAGGCACTTCACACAATAAACATTCCAATTCAGGTCAGTTCATTAAGCCAATCAGAAATAATGTTTTCTATATAAGGAACCCAGCAAATTGCATCAAGTCACTGACGAGTGTCAGTGACTATACAGCAATCCTCATACTAAGCAAGCATGCAGCGACAGTGGAGACGAAAAGTCCCTTTTAACAGAAAGAAACCTCCAGAGGATCCTGGCTCAGTATAAGCAGCCATCCTCCACGACTCACTGGGGATCGAGAAGACAGAGCAGGCACACACACACACACACAGACGCACGCACGCACGCACGCACGCACACACACACACACACACACACACACACACACACACGACAAAGTAATGTGTCTATAGTTATATTGTGATTGCTTAGTAAATATTCTATTTGGTGAGAGATAAACTTTATCGTATTTATCCTAGTGGATCTATAATTAAACAGGTAAACTAGTATTAGCACATCCAACATCAAGGAAAGCAAAAAGTTATCATCAGGAGAGGGAGAATGTTTAAGTGATTAGCAGCAGTGTGCTAGACGATGGCCCCCTCCATGAGGCCACCACAGCTCAGCAGAACATCGTTGTTGCTTCTTCTGGGGAGAAAAACACTTAGAGAGAAAGTTAAGTTAAGAGCTGAAATAGCAGGAAATAATACAGTTAAAGAGCAGATTGTAGAAGAACCTTTGTGAGATCTGTTAATAATCCAGTTACTTTAAATATCTCATCTCACTCTTTAGATCCTGATAATTGCACCTTTCTGACTGACTTCCACTAAAACCAAAGGTGCGATGCTCTGGGTTTTAAAGGGACTCATCTTTTGCATCCTTTCATGTTGCCATGTGGGTCTCTACAGCTTCTGCGAACACTGTCCCTTCTTTGGTCAGCTGACATTCTGCATTCAAACGTGTTTTACAAATAAATATGGTATGGCAAGAAAACATCCCTTTGTTTACTGTCAGTGTTTGGTTTCAGAAATTATGTGCCTAAAACAAGCCATCTCAAAAAGCCCTCGATTGTGATGTCACAAACAGGGGAATTGGCATAGGATTGCTTTCGACCTGTTATGCTGGAGGAGCAGCAGCTCGACTCCAAGCCTTTCCCAGATATCGAAGCTTCGCAGCTGATAACAACCTGAGTGGGGGGTGAGTAGGCGTGACCAGCTTTAGCTTGTTATCTTAAAGTGGCAGAGGCCTGAAACGGCTCATTCTGGAAGGTTCTGAATGAAACTGCAGAAATCTGGAGTCAAAGCAAAGCTCACAACCATGATTAGTGATGCGTTTGCCACTGATGGATGGAGGAATGTCGACAAACCCGTTTAAGAATAATCAGCAGACTTACAGGATTCAGTGATGGCCACTCTTTTAGGGTAAAGTCTAACATTGTCTCATACTCTTAAAGAAAAGTAACAGTTACTTTCTCTAGTCCAACATCCTAGACCAGTTCAGGTCATACAGCGCCACCTCCATGACCCATTTTTGAGGTTATCTATTCTTTCCCTCCTCAGGACCACCGTGTCGATTTCTGCTACAGACCTGCTTCTGTACTCGACCCTGACCTTCACACCATAATCCCTCCTCCACGCACGCGGGCCCAAACCTTAAAACCTTGGACCACGTGGGCCGTCTCTGATTTGGTGCTGCGTGCACTTGCATGACGCACATTGCAGACCTTCAATGATTAATACTCCTGCTGTCAGGTTCGATGGGCTGAGCTGGAGTGGTTATGAGACCCAGGCGCGGAGAGAATGGTGGATGGAGACTGATATGTGGCAGCGTGGTAAGTTCTCTTCCCGTATGGTTCGTAGAGTTAGTGTCTTAGGTCTTAGAATGGCTTGGCGTCTATCGTTAGATGATGACTGAGTGCCGGCTCCGCTGTGACAGGTCCTTAAATAGGCTCAGTGGGATGACGTCACCGGGAAGCGTCGGTGACAGGCATGCTGGGAACTGGAGTGCAGCGCCAGCCCGGCCCGCAGAGGAGGTTAAGAGGAGGAGTTCATGACAGGACCCCCCCCGCGAGGGACGGCTCCAGAAGGCCCAGGGCGACGAGACCAGAAATCAGCCAACAGAGAAGGATCCAGAAACGAGAGGGGAGGCTCCCAGCTACGCTCCTCTGGACCGTAACCCTGCCAGTCCACCAAATACTGCCATCCACGGCCCCGGCGGCAGGCGTCCAGAATCTTGCGGACGGTGTAGACGGGGTCCCCATCGACATCTCGGGGCGTCGGCACCGGGGCCGGAGGCGGATGGAGAGGAGAAGACACCACCGGCTTGAGCTGTGAGACGTGGAATACCGGGTGCACCTTAAGAGTGGAAGGGAGGCGCAGCCGGTAAGCGACCGGACCGAGGACATCTCGGACTGGGAAGGGCCCCAAAAAGCGAGGCGACAGCTTCCTGGAACCAGCCGGAAACCGGAGGTTTGCGGTAGAGAGTCAAACCCGGTCACCAGGCTGGAACACAGAGCCGGGCCGGTGGCGGCGGCGGTGTTGTCGGGAGTACTCCGTATTAGCCCGGGTGATGGCGGCGCGAGCCCTGATCCAAACGAGACGGCAGCGGCGGACCATATCCTGAGCCGCCGGAACCTCCACCTCCGGCACCTGATGGTCGAAAAGAGGGGGCTGGTATCCGTAGCAGGTCTCGAAGGGCGATAGACCCGTGGCGGAGGACGTCTGGAGGTTGTGAGAGAGCTCCGCCCATAGGAGGTAACGAGGCCAGGTGGACGGTTGAGACGAGGCGAAGCAGCGTAAGTAACGCCCAAGCTGCTGGTTTGCTCTCTCCGTCTGACCATTAGTCTGGGGATGATAGCCTGACGACAGACTGGCGGAAGCGCCCACCAACCGACAGAAAGCCTTCCAGAAACTTGAGATGAACTGAGGCCCTCTGTCAGACACCACGTCCTGGGGGAATCCGTGGAGCCTCACCACATGATCGAGGAGGAGCTCCGCCGTTTTCTTAGCCGTGGGGAGCCCTGCCATAGCCACTAAGTGCACAGCCTTCGAAAAGCGGTCGGTGATGGTGAGGATGGTGTCCAGGTGGTCGGCAGCGGGAAGCCCCGTGACAAAGTCCACACCTATGTGCGACCACGGCCTTTTAGGCACAGGGAGCGGTTGCAATTCCCCGGCTCCAGGTTGGGTGGTGGACTTAGACCGGGCGCAAGTGTCACATGCAGCGGTGTATTCACGCACGTCCTTTCTCATAGAGGGCCACCACAGGGCCCGGCGGAGGAACTGGAAGGTACGAGCCTGGCCTTGGTGTCCCGCGAGCCGTGAACTATGCCCCCACCTCAAGGCCTCCTGTCGACACACGGCCGGAACGTAAAGGCGGTTAGGAGGCGTCTCTGGGGGCGCCGGGTCCGCCGGGAGAGCCGCCCGGATGGAGGCTTCCAGGGGCCATTTCAGGGCGGCCAAGAACCGTTCGGTCGGGAGGATGGACCTCGGTTCAGGAGGCCTTGGATCCTGGGTGTGTTGACGGGACAGGGTGTCCGCCTTGAGGTTCTTTGAGCCGGGGCGGTAGGCGATGTGAAAGTTATAAGGTTCGAAAAAGAGGGCCCACCGGGCCTGACGAGGGTTGAGTTGGCGAGCGGTCTGAATATGGATGAGGTTCTGATGATCAGTCCAGATTAGAAAAGGAGTGGGGGTACCCAGGAGCCACTGTCGCCACTCCTCCAGGGCCCACTTTATCGCCAACAATTCCCGGTCCCCGACCCCATAGTTCTGCTGGGTAGGAGAGAACTTCCGGGAAAAGAATGCGCAGGGATGGAGTTTGGAGTCCTGGCCACGTTGTGACAGTACGGCTCCCGCGCCCGTCTCAGAGGCGTCCACCTCCACAACGAAAGGCCGTGTTAGGTCCGGGTGGAGGAGGATGGGCTCGCTTACAAAGCGGCGGACCAGCTCATGGAAGGCAGCAACGGCCTCCGGGGAGAGGCGGAAAGGGCGAGGCTGATTGGTTGTTTTCGTCAGGGAAGTTAATGGTGATGCCAGGGCGCTGAAGTTGCGGATAAACCGGCGGTAGAAGTTGCAGAACCCCAGGAAACTCTGCAACTGCTTCAGGGTCTTGGGTAGTGGCCACTGCGCGACCGCCTGAACCTTCTGTGGGTCCATGTGCAGGCCCTGGGAGGAGATGATGAATCCCAGAAACGAGGTGGACTCCTGGTGAAAAGCACACTTCTCCAGTTTACAGAATAAGTCGTGCTCCAGGAGGCGTGACAGAACGGCTCGAACATGCTGGGTGTGTTCCTCGGCCGTGCGGGAGTAGATGAGGACGTCGTCTAAATAAACAAAAACCCAACGACCCAGCATGTCACGGAGGACATCAGTGATGAAACGCTGGAAAACGGCAGGGCTGTTGCAGAGGCCGAAGGGCATGACCAGGTACTCATAATGTCCAGTGGGTGTAATGAAAGCGGTTTTCCACTCCTCTCCTTCCTTTATGCGGATGAGGTTGTATGCACTGCGGAGGTCCAGCTTGGTAAACAGTGTGGCTTGGGCAGTGGCGTCCAGAGCCGTGCTCATTAAGGGAAGAGGATGGCGGTCCCTGATGGTGATTTTATTCAACCCACGATAGTCTATACAGGGCCGGAGGTCACCTTCCTTCTTCTTCACAAAGAAGAACCCTGCCGCCCCAGGAGACGTGGAATGTCGGATAAACCCCTTCTGGAGAGCCTCATTGATGTAAGCGTCCATCGCCTGGGTCTCTGCCGGGGAGAGCGAGAACAGCCGACCCCGAGGCGGGGTGGTTCCGGGCTGAAGCCTGATCTCCAGATCGTAGGGGCGATGAGGAGGCAGCTTGGTGGTAGGCTCCTTTGCAAAGACCCGAGCCAGATCGTGGTATTGGGGTGGAAGGAGTGTTAAATCCACGTCCTTGGGTGGTGTCTCCCTAGGCTGTGATCCTGGAAGGAGTGTTAAATCCACATCCTTGGGTGGTGTCTCCCTAGGCTGTGATCCTGGAGACGGATGATGAAGGCGTCAGTTAACACCCCATGCCATGACTTTACTGGTGGACCAGGAGATGTGAGGGTCGTGGAGGCGGAACCAGGAATGACCCAGAATGAGAGGAGTCGTAGGGGCATGAATGACCAAGAAATGAAGGGTCTCTACGTGTTCTCCGATGGTCATCCGGAGGTTCTGGGTTCGGTGCGTGATCGGATATGGCATGAGAGGGCGCCCGTCCACTGAGGTGACGGGAACGGGATGATCGAGGAGGGTGAGTGGAATCTTGAGCCGGTTGACCAACCCCTGGTCGATAAAGCTTTCTGCAGCTCCGGTGTCGAGGAGGGCCACCAGGGGGACCGGTCCTTGGCTCAGCTGGAAGGAGACCGAGAGGGTGGTGTGATGAGGAGCTGCATGAGTGGAAACTCCGAGTGAGGCAGCTCCTACACCGACCCGGAGGGACCGTTTCCCGGGCGTATGGGGCATGTTGCACGGGGATGACCCAGAGCCCCACAATAGGCGCATCGTCCCTCCTGAAAACGGCGCGCCCGTTCCTCGGGGGGCAAATGACCCAGTTGCATGGGTTCCTCCATGGGTTGGTTCTCCTGACGGCGGGGGAAAGTTCGGGATTGTACGGGAACCGCCCTCACTCCTGGTCTGGTGAGGAGGCAGCGGTCCAGCTGGAGAGCCAGGTCCACCGCCTGGTCCAGGGTGGTTGGAGCCTCGTGACCAATCATGCCCTCACGGATGCGGGGTGACAATCCCTCCAAGTACACAGCCTTCACTGCGGCATCACCCCAGGTTAGACGGGCAGCGGTGGTCCGGAAGCGTGAGGTGAATTCGGCCACGGTCTGAGAGCCTTGTCAAAGCTGGAGCAGGCGTGTCTCATCTGCGACCTCGCTGCTGGGATGAACGAATGCCTTCTTCAGTTCTTTCACGAAGGCTTCATAGTCGTTGCAGACTAGGGACTTCTGATGGTACAGAGCAGCCGCCCATTCACCGGCTCGCCCAGTCAGCAGGGAGGTTAACAGAGCCACGCGAGAGCAGGAAGTCGGGTAGCGTGCCGGCTGACACTCAAAAGTCATGGACAGAACGGCCAACATGCTCTCCGGGGATCCTTTAATCCCATCCCATTTCTCTGGGAGACTTAGATACGGCTCCACCACGTTAGGAGTGGCAGATGACTGTCGTTGGAGGGCTGAGGAGAGTTGGACTGCCAGTTCGGTGACGGAATCGAGTTTGGATGCGAGGCGATCAGTAACAGCACGCAGCTGATTGTTCTCCACACGGAGTTGGGCGTTGTCCGCCTCCTGGCGTTCTACTCGGCTGAGCAGCTGCGCTACCTCAGCTCGCAGCTGTGCGATCTCCGCTGGGTCTACTCGGGACTCAGTCATCCTGTCAGGTTTGATGGGCTGAGCTGGAGTGGTTATGAGACCCAGGCGCGGAGAGAATGGTGGATGGAGACTGATATGTGGCAGCGTGGGAAGTTCTCTTCCCGTATGGTTCGTAGAGTTAGTGTCTTAGGTCTTAGAATGGCTTGGCGTCTATCGTTAGATGATGACTGAGTGCCGGCTCCGCTGTGACAGGTCCTTAAATAGGCTCAGCGGGATGACGTCACCGGGAAGCGTCGGTGACAGGCATGCTGGGAACTGGAGTGCAGCGCCAGCCCGGCCCGCAGAGGAGGTTAAGAGGAGGAGTTCATGACACCTGCAGAATGGGAGGTGTGGCAGTAAAACTTGTCAGGAAACAGGCCATCCATTTACTGCTTCAAACTTCAGAAGAGTTTAAATTTTTCATTTCGGGCTTCACGTCCATTAGAAGCTTCCCTCCTGCCTCTCTGCCCTTTCTTCATGACCAGGGATGGTGCCAGTACAAGGCAAGGGGTGGACACAAGACAGCATGCCATGTAGCGTTAGCTTGCTGCTGACTCGCCAACCCTGCCGGCTCACAGATCGTAAACAACGACTACGTCCCTCTTTGGCCCTTTCGAAAGAAGAAAAACAGACCCCCCCCCCCCCCCCAGGACTGGGAAGTTAGACATTATTTAACTGTAGCATTTTTACATATTGCCCCTTTAATTGGACACCGTTAGCTGACAGACAGGAAACAACAGAGCTTCTGATCATACCAGAAATTTGAAATGTGCACAAATAATACACATTCTCAGCAGCGATTTCAAGTTTTACCATGTTAACTCACACACCTAAACCTTTAGATGTTTTAATTTCAAAGGTAATATCATCCATATCCACCACTGTGTCACAGTGGCCATCTTTCTTTTTTATGTCCTCCTCGTAGCAGTCTTCAGGAAAGAGGGGGGATGAGATGGAGGAGAAGCATGCTTTATGTGCTGCCTGGTGGAAAATGGCTGTGGGGCTTTGATGGTGTAAGAAATTAGAAGCCAGCTGAGGAGCGGAGCTGTACATCTCACAGTTTTGTGTCTGTCTGTGGATCAAAACCGTTTCCCTCGACTGGACAAGCAGAGCCCACCCAGAAATAAACAGTTGTAGACATGCTATTCAGTACACCAGACTTCAGTGTATTCTCCTGCACCCGTAAACAAAGTGCGTGTCTCTGTCGCCGTGGCAGCTGTTGCTAACGCCCTGCTGAGCTGCAGCTGAGGAGCATCCTCATTAAGAAACACACTTTGCTTTCATCCAGACATTTGAAGGTCCGAGTCATGAACACAGGCTCAGATTTTAAGAGGATGAACAAGGAGACAAAAGCAAAATCAATGAGTCAAACAAACAAACAAACAAACAAACAAACAATGTCACAAATGGACTTCTAATGGAAACGCTAAAGAATCGGTGTCGGGAAGCTCAGAACAAGGTGTTAAAGAACCGCCGTGGGTTGGAGAGAAACTGCTGAATCATTTTGAGGAAGGACCTCGGTGTGACGCGGTTCACCGAGATAACCATGGCAGCAGTGTAATCCTTTTTTTTCACTGGTGCTAATAATAGCAGAGACACTCCCGGCTGAGCCAGACAGGCAGAGGAAACGGGGACATTTGTCCCTGAACAAAGGGCAACGCTGCAGCCCTCATCCGGGACCTCTTCTATGCTTTTGTGGAGAAAAACAAACGATATCGAAGGACCTGAGAAACATAGTTACGTTAGCTGGGAAGTCTGGCTTATCAGAAAATGAGCCCGGTTTGGACTTCATTGTCCCTGGAGTATTCCAGAGAATTCCATTTAGGGATACAAATTGAGTCTTGAAAGATGTGACAGACGAGTGGTCTGAAGCGTGCTTCGGCTAAATAATGAATGTGCTTCTAGTCATGTGGGAGTTTTTGTTTTTCAGGCTATGTGAAAACTCACACTGAAACCTAAAATACTAAAAAGGTTTTTATTATTTTCAGTTTTTAGCTGCTTGGATGCACAAAACATCTGATGCACAAAGCTGAGGAAAAAGACAAACAAGTTATCGGTTCACAGAGATCCAAATACCGCTTTCTGCATGCTGCGGAGATTCAGCCATGAAAAAGAATTTAAACAATCACAGTTGATCTCAAACACGTCCCTGAAAGCATATTTGTCTCCATCATAGCCTTCAGATAACGTATGAAGTAACACATCGTTTATGATGTTTTAGCTACGAAGGGCGGCTGTCCCTGTCCAAGTTCAGCCCCGACGAGTCCTTCACAAGGAATCGACCGGCAGAAAGCAAAACTATAACTGATGATAACGATGTTCCTGTTAGGAATGAAACCCACTGACGTTCTAAATAATCATCATTTGGTCTCTTATTTAAATCTGTTTGGTTGCATGAAAGCAGAACGCAGAAACAAAGGCGGTGTCTGAAATGTTCCCTCAGCTCTGAGAGGGGAGGGTTGCGTGCTGCTGCAGCTTCATCCATAATCCAGCAGCTGAATGTGGACTTCTATTCAACTTCGGGTCTGCACACCATGACACGACATTTCTAAAGACCTAAAGAGACCTTGAGCACGAAAAAGTTCAACCAAGTTACGCCAAACTCAGAGTAAAGAACTTTTCTCCGTCTGAAAGACTCTGTAGCTGTTTTTCTGTTCCCGACCTGATATTAGAGCATCAAATGAACCTAACACGCATGTTAGAAAGCCCACGCATGCATGGGGAGAACATACAGAAAGGCCACTGCCGGGATTCAAACTCACAACCTTCTCCCTGTGAGGCAGCACCCACCTGTTGCTGCAACAACCGTGCAGCTCTTCTTCATCAAAAACGACAGCATAGATTTGCGCATGTTCACCTTCACACTGATGCAACCTACCTCTGGGAGCACTTCGACTCTCTTCACACCTGATAACAGGGAACATCTCAACAAGCATGATGAAATCTGAGGCGTTTAGGCAGAATCTGTCATGTGGCATGCGTGATCCAATCTATAAAAATCACATTTCTGTCACGGTGTAGGAGGTGGAGATGATGGACCATGTGTGGTTGAGCTGAGCAGGAGGAAAAATGCAGGCTTCAGTAAAAGTAAAAATGGTTTAATGGTAGGATGGGATGAACAGGAACACCAGCAAAAGCAACAACAATGATCTGACAAAGGACAGGGGCAAAACAGGTGGATTAAATACAGAGGGCTAATTAGGGAAACATGGGCAGGTAAACGAGGGACAGGTGAGAACAATAAGGGTAATCATGGCAGGAGAGGAACACAGTCAGGCGGGCAGGGGCAGATCGTGACAGTACCCCCCCCCCCCCCCCCCCCCCCCCCCCTTAAGGGCGGATACCAGACGCCCATAAGGCCACATGACACAGGAGGCGAGGACTCGAAGACTAGACAGGAACTTGACTTGGCTGGAACTTGACTCGGCTGGAACTTGACTCGGCTGGAACTTGACTCGGCTGGACAGGAGCAGGCGTGGGACCCAGGCAGAGAACTGCAGGAGCAGGCGAGGGGCCCAGGCAGAGAACTGCAGGAGCAAGCGTGGGGCCCAGGCAGAGAACTGCAGGAGCAGGCGTGGGGCCCAGGCAGAGAACTGCTGGAGCAGGCGTGGGGCCCAGGCAGAGAACTGCAGGAGCAGGCGTGGGGCCCAGGCAGAGAACTGCTGGAGCAGGCGTGGGGCCCAGGCAGAGAACTGCAGGAGCAAGCGTGGGGCCCAGGCAGAGAACTGCAGGAGCAGGCGTGGGGCCCAGGCAGAGAACTGCTGGAGCAGGCGTGGGGCCCAGGCAGAGAACTGCAGGAGCAGGCGTGGGGCCCAGGCAGAGAACTGCTGGAGCAGGAGTGGGGCCCAGGCAGAGAACTGCTGGAGCAGGCGTGGGGCCCAGGCAGAGAACTGCAGGAGCAGGCGTGGGGCCCAGGCAGAGAACTGCAGGAGCAAGCGTGGGGCCCAGGCAGAGAACTGCAGGAGCAGGCGTGGGGCCCAGGCAGAGAACTGCTGGAGCAGGCGTGGGGCCCAGGCAGAGAACTGCAGGAGCAGGCGTGGGGCCCAGGCAGAGCTGCAGGAGCAGGCGTGGGGCCCAGGCAGAGAACTGCTGGAGCAGGCGTGGGGCCCAGGCAGAGAACTGCAGGAGCAGGCGTGGGGCCCAGGCAGAGAACTGCTGGAGCAGGCGTGGGGCCCAGGCAGAGAACTGCAGGAGCAGGCGTGGGGCCCAGGCAGAGAACTGCTGGAGCAGGCGTGGGACCCAGCAGGGACTGCAGCAGTACGAGACCTGCAGGCATAAGCCCCACAGCGTGGACCAGGAAGTGGACGAACGGCAGGAGCGACGCCAGAAAACCAGGATCGGCGGCAGGCACTGGACAGCCGGTCAGAGCAGGTGCACGGCACGATTCGCTGGATTTCCGGCAGAGGCTTGGGTGCAGGGAAGCAGGAGAAGAGCGGGGAGACCAGCCCTACCACCCCGGAGAACAATGGCATGCGTAGGGGGTGTAACTCCCTTGTAGCTCCAGGATCCGTGGCTTCCATGTGAAAAACAGGACGGGGACAGAAAGCAGGAGAGGAGAAGGGCTCGACCACCACAGGAAATGAACTGGATGCGCCGAAACCCACCCAGAGGCGTGACCACCCCGGAGAACAGGTAGGATGCGCCAACACCCTGGGCCAGAATCTCCTTCTGCTAAAGGACAAAAAAATAAAAATAAATCCTCCAGGGAGATTTAGAAATGCTCACCACAGGTCCCGGTTTAGTCAGTTCATTCTGTCATGGTGTAGGAGGTGGAGACGGCAGACCATGTGTGGATGAGCTGAATGGAGGAAAAATGCAGGCTTCGGTAAAAGTAGAATGGTTTAATGGCAGGATGGGATGAACAGGACACCGACAAACAACAACAATGAACTGACCAAGGACAGGGGCAAACAGGTGGTTTACATACAGAGGGCTAATTAGGGAAACATGGGCAGGTAAACGAGGGACAGGTGAGAACAATAAGGGCAATCACGGCAGGAGAGGAACACAGTCAGGTTGGGCAGGGGCAGATCGTGACAGTACCGCCTGCTCCTGCAGTTCTCTGCCTGGGTCCCACGCCTACTGCTGCAGCCCCTGCCGGGTCCCACGCCTACTGCTGCAGCCCCTGCCGGGTCCCACGCCTACTGCTGCAGCCCCTGCCGGGTCCCACGCCTGCTCCTGCAGTTCTCTGCCTGGGTCTCACGCCTGTTCCAGTCCAGTCCATGTTCCAGTTCAGTCCATGTTCCAGTCCAGTCCATGTTCCAGTCCAGTCCATGTTCCAGTCCAGTCCCTGTTCCAGTCCAGTCCATGTTCCAGTCCAGTCCTTGTTCCAGTCCAGTCCCTGTTCCAGTCCAGTCCCTGTTCCAGTCCAGTCCAGTCCCTGTTCCAGTCCAGTCAAGTCCCTGTTCCAGTCCTGTCAAGTCCCTGTTCCAGTCTCCGAGTCCCCGTCCAGTCCCTGTCCAGTCTCCTGTGTCGTGTGGCCTTATGGGCGTCTGGTATCCGCCCTTAGGGGGGGGGGGGGGTACTGTCACGATCTGCCCCTGCCCAACCTGACTGTGTTCCTCTCCTGCCGTGATTGCCCTTATTGTTCTCACCTGTCCCTCGTTTACCTGCCCATGTTTCCCTAATTAGCCCTCTGTATTTAAACCACCTGTTTGCCCCTGTCCTTTGTCAGCTCATTGTTGCTGTTGTTGGTGTTCCTGTTCATCCCATCCTGCCATTAAACCATTTTTACTTTTACTGAAGCCTGCATTTTTCCTCCTGCTCAGCTCAACCACACATGGTCCATCATCTCCACCTCCTACACCGTGACAATTTCACATCCCACGGGGCCAGGATCCTGGGAGAATGTGTTTCTCTACACCCACAGAGGATGAGGCTATCCCGACCCGTCAGAGCTGCTTCAGACAGAAAATCTGCTCTGGTCATAATGTTCTGGTAAACAGATGTATGATCAATTTACAGCTACCTTTTTGTTTTCCACAAAGCAGGAACCTTTCAGTGTTCTAAATAAGGAACCGTTGTTTTTCCACCAAGACAGCTCAAGGCAGTGTGTTTCCCAATCATCCCGGTTTTAGAAAAGCTTTTCTTTCACAGCTTCGTTTAGTCGCTTCAGTAAACGTTCATTTCCTGTTCAGCTGGACAGATGTGGTGCGAAGAGGTCAGTCGAAGCACGTTTCAGTCATTAATCTCTGAGCCTAGAGGAAATGACTGTTGTGGTCATTAAGGCCATCAGAAACCTCGAAAGCCCAAATTCTCAGTAAAATAAGCGTCACTCTGAGTAAACGATCACGTTCAACTAATTAATCCATCCAAGTAAAGAAGACTTCATCATAATAAGATCTTAAACACTTTGATTTTCTTTTTCACATCTGCATCACAATTTTAAACCAAAAAGGCAAGGCAGCTTGATGTCTGGAGCACATTTCAAACACAGAGGCAGTTCAGTGTGCTTCACAATCATCAGGACATGATACGAAAACACAAAATACACACGGAGAGAATTACGGTTTAGAGCTAAAGGAGAAGACAACGTTACAGCAAAGATTTACAGAGGAGACGGTGCAGCATAAGAAAGAATTCATGTAAAGGCTGATGAGTACACGAGGGTTTTAGTTTTAAACAACACTAGGGTTGGGGCAGATCTGGGGTCATGGGGAAGCTGATTCCACATGTGAGCAGCTTAGTATCTAAATGTATCTCCACCATGTTTGGTTCTGACCCGAGGTTCTACCAGCTGATTGTTTCGCAGGGATCTCAGAGCCCTATTGGGTGAGTATACAGGAATTAGACCAGACATGTATTCTGGTCTTATGCCACTGAGTGACTTATAAACTAGTAGTAGCACTTTGAAGTCTGTTCTGTAGTTTACTGGTAACCAGTGTAGGGATCTAAGAACAGGAGTGATGTGCTCCGTTCTCTTAGTTCTTGTTAAGACTCTAGCAGCAGCATTCTGAACAAGCTGCAGCTGCTTCACAGCATTTGGGAAGACCAGTTAGGAGACCATTGCAGTAGTCCAGCCTGCTGGAGATGAACACATGAATGAGTTTCTGGTCTGGTCATGTCTGGTCTGGACATGAGAGCTCTGACTCTTGATGTTTGATGAAGGTGATAAAACTCTGATTTAGTTAAAGCCTTAATATGTCCAGAGAAGCTCAGCTCTGAGTCAATGATAACACCAAGATTTCTAACCTGGGTCTTTGTCTTTGTTCCCCTGGAGTCCAGCTGAGCAATAACATCCATTCTATCCTTCTTGTTGCCAAAGACAATAACTTCTGTCTTGTCTTTGTTTAGCTGAAGGACGTTTGACTGCATCCAGTCGTTTACTTGTTCTAGGCACTGACAGAGTGAGTCCAGTGGACGACGGTCACTAGGTGATAGGGCTAGGTAGATCTGGGTGTCATCAGCATAGCTATGATAGGCGATGTTGTTATTAAGTATGACCTGACCCAGAGGGAGCATATAGAGATCAAAGAGTAGTTGTCCTAGAATTGAGCCTTGGGGGACCCCACATGTCACAGTGATCCACTTTGATTGTTAGTCCCTAATAGAGACAACATAGACCCTGTCTTTGAGATAGGACTAGAACCAGCCAAGCGCTGTGCCTGATCGTCCCACCCAGTTTATAAGTTTGTCCAGAAGGATGTTGTGGTCCACAGTATCAAAAGCTGCACTGAGGTCAAGCATCATCAGGACAGATGCTTCACCCGAATCAGTGTTGAGACGAATGTCGTTTAATACCTTGATCAGTGCAGTAAAAAAACATTTAAAAACCTGTTTATTTTGGTCTTTTAATCTCGTAAGGTTCTTCAGAGGACCTGCTTGAAAACAGGATGGTTCATCTGAAGTGGTTCTCATCCTCCTAAACTATAAGTGTTGTAGCGGTGAGAATTAGCTACATTTATCACATGAACTTAAATGACCAATAAGATGTGATATTCCAAATAAATATGAATCATCAGTCTGATTGGTCTTTGAATGTTTGATGTAATATTTATTACTTTAGGTTCTTTGACAACTCTTCTTCACATCAGCACCACGGTGTCAGATTGTCCTGTAAGCTAACTTTGATGGAATACTTGGCCTTTTGGTACGCTACTGTCATGACTCCCGTCCTTCACCCTCCTCTGCCTCCTCACCATGGTCCCCTCACCAAGCTCCAGCCAAGCCCTGTTTTCCATAGCAACCCCGGTCAGCACCTCATCACCTTCATGCATCACACCTGGCTCCCTCATGCCACCGCTCCTGCCAAACCCTGTTTCCACAGCAATCTAACCTACACCTCATCAGCTCATTACACACACCTGCTCCTCCTGCTATATAACTCCCAGCCTGCTCTCCAGCCAGTGCCAGATTATTGTAAAGCTCACGCCAGTAATATCTCCAGCATTCCACCCTGCCTGATCTCTGCCTTCGGACCTCGTTTTTCTCCTGACCCCTGCCTTGTACTCTGCCTGCCATTTTGACCTTCGCCTGTCTCCGACTCTGTCTCCAGCCTCGCCCATCTGGTAACTTCTTAAAATAAAATTTTTTTTATATAGTTTTACTGTGTTGGCATCTTCACGGGTCTTCTGAGTTCTGCTCATGACAGCTACAGTGTACAAAAATAAAGAAATGAAATGCAGCTGTTCCGTCTTTTAGTTTTGTGTCTCGTTTGGGGGGGCTGCTCTTCAAAAACGTGTTTAAATTAAAAAGACCTTGTTCACAATATTAGCCTTATTGATTTTCCAACAGCACAAAATTTAACCCGGTTCATTAAAACTAAAGTGCAGAAGGTTTGCCTTCTTTGTGCAGGAGAGAAAGTGTGTGGATGTGGTTTGGCTTTTACATACAAATACATTTATCTTAACAGCGATGGTCACTGGAGGACGGCTGTCTTCTTGCTCTCTGGCCAGAAGTTGGGGGTGGGGTCTTGGGAGTGTGATATCATGTGCCACGTGGTCTATAGGTATTACTGGGAGGTGGCGCAATGGTTGGGATTGAGTTTACTGTGCCAGTAGCTCACATAATTGTTCTATATGCTATAGTGATGGGAATTCCGGATCTTTTTAGAGAGCCGGTTCTTTTGGCTCAGCTCACCAAAAAGAGCCGGCTCTTTCGGCTCCCAAGTGGCTCCTCAGATTTTCTGTTGCGTAGAGTACATTTATAACCAAAATAATGCAAAACTATGTGTAAAATGATTTACTAATGTAAAAAATGCAATATATCAAATATTTATCATTTCTATGGATTTAATAACTGAACACTTTCAGAAATCTCCACTTTCTGACTGCTGGCGCTCATTTTCTCACCGTCTTCGTCACACTCTCCTCTCTCTCTTGCCTTTTTCCTCCTCCTCATTCCCTCTCGTCTCCCTCCGCCCACATGTGCTCTGCTGTGTGTCTGAGTCTTATCCTCCCTCTTCCCCACCCCTACTGCTCTGTGTGTGGACCGTCTGGACACGCAGTTACACATGTTGACCAATCGCCTGTGGCTTTCACCAAAGCAAAAGGGGAGGGGGGAGGGGAGGGGACGGCTCCCAATGACGAGCCGGCTCCCGTCGTTCACTTCAAAGAGCCGGCTCTTAGAGCCGGTTCGTTCGCGACCGAAACATCACTAATATGCTATAACTTGTTCGCACGTGAAGACGCTAAAAGAAGAGGAGGAAGTTTGCTTCTGTGTTGGCATCGTTGCGGAGCCCGGGAGTAAAAGGAGGAAAGTAAAGCGCTAAAACCAGAGCGAACACTTGTCGGAGGCGGTGGCACAGTTGTTTAGCTGTAGTTCAGCTTTCAGCCAGTAGGGGCGACGTGGAAAAAGGTCACGTGTTAAAATCAGAGCCTTTAAACGGATTAGATCACTACGAAGGCCAATTAGATAGAAGAATAAATGTCTGTTTTACTCCAGAAATAATCACCATAATATTTTCTTCCTTTCGGCAAAGAACTCTTCATATTTTTGAGTCAAAATTAGATTCTGAATAACGCATTCATCCTGACGAGGAACGAGGCTTTTGGTTACCAACGTGTTCCCACCATCGCTCACAGTTTTCCATCCGTTAGCAGAAGAAGCAGGTGAAACGGGAAGGACGCAGATGGACTTTTTCCTTCCCCCTCTCCCAACACCGAGGAGGCGGTCAGCTTAGAGGAGTAAAGATTACCTGTCCCCAGAGACCAGCTGATTGGTCGATGCACATCTATAGTCTTCAAACATCCAGATGTGCACAAGGCAGCTGCACTGGGGGTGCGGTGCCCTAGCAGGAAATAAAAGCAGGGGCGTGGTGTTAATGATGCATCCTCCTACTGACAAGCGGCTGACTGAGAACCGTGTTCGAGTTAATCTGCTACAAGCTAACCTCCAACTCACCGGTCACTGATTAACTTTGCATGTTTAATATTTAGGATCCTGCAACACATCCTCAGCTAAGCACACTTCATTAGACCCGTTTAACCGTTTCAATGTGCCTTAAAACGCGTTGCTGTGTCTGAGATTGTTGCAGAGCATCCCTCCTCGCACGCCGCTGCTCATCTAAATGCAAAGTACATTCATGGTGTGACCTGCAGGAAGGTCAGCCATGTTTGGGAAAACGTCTTCTAGACAAACGGAACATTGTTTAATGCTGCGATATTTACCATACCACCGTTTTATGTATGAAGCATGTTTGATGCCAAAAATGTTTTCTTGATGCTGACATCTGTAACATCAGGGGTAAGACCAGGAGATCGATGAAAACCTTTATGTTGAGCTGAATCAGTTCTCTCCTCAGAAGCCTCTCTGATGTCTGGAGAGTTGGTGTTTTGTGGATTCAGAGAAGGTTTCTGTCCTTGTGGAAAGTGCTCAAGTTGCATCAGGAAGATTCTCCAGAAGAAGATCTTCAATGAAGGAGGCTAAAAGGAACTTCCCATCCAGGGTGGCTGGGATCTGGGATCTTCCCTAAGAGAGGTAGAGTTGCTGCTCCTCAATATAAAGAAGAGCAACCTGAGGTGGTTGGACACCTACATGGGAGGGTGTTTCAGGCATTTCCATCTGGGGTGAGAACTCAGGACATCAGGTTTACATCTCCTGGTTGTCCAGGACACGTTAGATGGTTGACATCTCCTGGTTCCCATGGGAGAAGATGGTGGGAGTGGCTCCGACAGCTTCCCTGCTTGTGTTTCCGGCTCTGAGACCCAGCAGGAGGATGATGAGACTGTGACCTCCATCTTTAGACGCTAACAGTCCATAAGCATGTAGGTGTGACCGGTGCTGAAGTAACAGAGCCATCATCAGCTGCCTCCCGTGAGCTCACGTAGATAACAAGAACATATTTTTCAACTTTGAAGTCAGAAGAACTGACAGGATGATTAGCTTCAGATGGAAGTGAGTCGTTTGCTCCAAACCAAAGCGACGGTGCGGCGCGGCATCATTGTGAGTCATCGTTCTGTAGCGTACCTGATGGGTTAGGGATTTCATGGGGTCATGATTTTCCCAGGTTGTCGTTCCATGAAGAGGAAACGGGGAGGGGAAGTTATTGGAGCGATTGTACTCCTGAAGACATTCCTAACACACCACTGTGATGCTGTTCCATTTATTTAACTGCATCATGGATCAACTTGTATGGGTTCAATGTGAGAAATGGAACGGCACGTCCACCATTTTTATTACAGATGTGTTTTAGCTCTGTCATGGAGGATAGACTGCTCCATCTCGTCCAGGTAGAAGGTCTGACCTCCTCTGATCAAGGAATAACACACACACACACACACATGCACACACACACACACACACACACACACACACACACACACACACACACACACACACACACACACACACACACACACACACACACACACACACACACACAGACTGTTTGAACCCCATCACTTATCTGCTGCTCTTCATCAGCACCAACAATTTCTGAATTGTTTCTCACCTAAACCCCCACCCCCACCCCCACCCCCCACCCCCACCCGAAGGTCGTCTGCCCGAGGCTGATTTAGCGACTCACTACGGCCACATAAGCATCTATTGATCAGGCAGGAAACACAGGAATCTTTCCGTTTTCTTGGCGTGACCGTTTTTCAGAAGTCGATGCTGTGTGTGTGTGTGTGTGTGTGTGTGTGTGTGTGTGTGTGTGTGTGTCTCACATCATCGGGCAGCAAATCTATAAAGTTCACGCCTCTTAATTAGGGAGGTGGTCGATGGAGGAGCATTCCCTTTGAAAGTATTTTACAGACATATGTGGTCTGGCAGAGGCTGCATGGTGGTGCAGTGGGTTGCTCCACCACCACAGTAAGAAGGTTGCAGGTTTAAATCCCATCTCCAGCCTTTCTGCACAGATCTAACGTGTATTCCTCCTGCGAGTGTGAGTTTTCACTGTGTTTCTGCCAACAGACCCAAAATCTGCAGGTTAAGTTAACTGGACGCTTTAAGATGTCCCCTGGTGTGTGGCAGGTCTCAGCCTGTCCCTGTCCCCGTCCAGGCCAGTGTGTGTCCCACGTCTCTCATTCAGCTGCAGTCAGACATCAGCTCCCTGAGACACTACTGAGAAAAAAGATGGATGAGTGAGTGAGTGAGTGAGTGAGTGAGTGAGTGAGTGAGTGAGTGAGTAAGTATGTGAGAATGAGTGAGTGAGTGAGTGTGAGAGTGAGTATGTGAGTGTAAGTATGTGAGTGAGTGAGTATGTGAGAGTGAGTATGTGAGTGAGTAAGTATGTGAGTGTGAGTGAGTGAGTGAGTGAGTGAGTGAGTGAGTGAGTGAGTGAGTGAGTGAGTAAGTATGTGAGAATGAGTGAGTGAGTGAGTGTGAGAGTGAGTATGTGAGTGTAAGTATGTGAGTGAGTGAGTGTGAGAGTGAGAATGTGAGTGTAAGTATGTGAGTGAGTGAGTATGTGAGAGTGAGTATGTGAGTAAGTATGTGAGTGAGTGAGTGTGAGAGTGAGAATGTGAGTGTAAGTATGTGAGTGAGTGAGTATGTGAGTGAGTGAGTATGTGAGTGAGAGTGAGTGAGTATGAGTGAGTGAGTATGAGTGAGTAAGTATGTGAGTGAGTAAGTATGTGAGTATGTGAGTGAGTGAGTATGTGAGTGAGTGAGTGAGTGAGTGAGTGAGTGAGTGAGTGAGAGTGTGTATGTGAGTGAGTAAGTGTGTCAGTGAGTAGTGAGTGAGTGAGTATGTGAGTGAGTGAGTGAGTGTGTGTGAATGAGTGAGTGAGTGAATATGTGAGTGAGTGAGTGTGTGAGAGTGAGTGAGTGAATGAGTGAATAAGTGAGTGAGTGAATAAGCATGAGTAAGTATGTGAGTGAGTGAGAGTGAGTGAGTATGTGAGTGAATAAGTATATGAGTGAGTGAGAGTGAGTGAGTATGTGAGTGAATAAGTATGTGAGTGAGTGAGTGAGTGAGTGAGTGAGTATGTGAGTGAGTGAGTATGTGAGTGTGAGAGTGAGAGAGTGAGTGTGTGAGAGTGAGTGTGTGAGAGTGAGTGTGTGAGAGTGAGTGTGTGAGAGTGAGTGAGTGAATAAGTATGTGAGTGAGTGAGTATGTGAGTGAATAAGTATGTGAGTGAGTGAGTGAGTATGTGAGTGAATAAGTATGTGAGTGAGTGAGTGAGTGAGTGAGTGAGTGAGTGAGTGAGTGAGTGAGTGAGTGAGTGAGTGAGTGAGTATGTGAGTGTGAGAGTGAGAGAGTGAGTGTGTGAGAGTGAGTGTGTGAGAGTGAGTGGGTGAGTATGTGAGTGAGTGAGTGTGTGAGAGTGAGTGAGTGAATAAGTATGTGAGTGAATAAGTGTGTGAGAGAGTGAGTGTGTGAGTAAGTATGTGAATGAGTGAGTATATGAGTGAGTGAGTGAGTTCATCTTTGGGTTTTTATGGAAAACACATTAATAAAACCTTCAAGCATCTCACTTGAGATTTTACATCCAAATTAAAACATTTCAGATTAAATTTCAACATAATTGAAAAAATTTGTGTCAAAAATGAGTTAAATGGTTCTCAACCGGGGGTCTGTGGCCCCTAAAGGGGACGTCACCGTTAGTCTGTGACGAGGTCGTGAGGTTACCAAGATTACACTTATGAACACATCCAACAGCAACCATGAGTCTGGGTTGTAGCTGTGAGTCACTTTGACCGTGTAGGAGGACCAGCACCAGCTAGCAGTTGTGTTTGGGGGTCCTGGCACAGGCAAGCGGGTCCTCGAGGAAAAAGGTTGGGAACCACTGATGTAAACATCTGCGTTATCGAAACTACACCAAGGAAGCAGAAAGCTAAGAATTATTCACATTTAATCTCACTCTGAAGATAAAAACATGTAATGCTTGTGAACAATGCATTATTTTAATGAGCACCATCACTTCCTGCGTATGCAAATCTGCACATATGTGAATTTACACGTGTGACATCTGTGCTGCTCTGCCTCTCCCGTCAGCGCTTGAGCCAGTCTGTTGTTTTTGTTGGCCAGTCTCCAAGGACGAGGCCATCGCCCCATGCCCCCCCCCCTCCTCCTCCTGGTGACATCAAACAAAAGATCTGGTCCAGTGGGTCCCCCCCACACACACACACACACCTCAAGGAGAACAAAGATGTCCATCACAAAGGGGTGTATCGGAGATTTCTGTTGAGTCCAGATTGGCTGAACTCAAACAAAGATTCACCGTAACCTTCAGAATGACAAATTCACTGATAACAGAGAACGGAGAAGGAGATGAAACCTCACACAGCTGCTGAGGATTTGGTTTAGGTTAACTCATGAATCAACTAAAGGTCACGTTCTTTAGAGAGGGGTCGTTATCTGTCCTGAACGTCCTCCGAGAAAACTTCCCGTGGATGTGGCGCCCGCAGGGCGAAGAAGGCGCGTGATCATCTTTAATGAACTATTCGAAGTTATCAGAGCTTCACAGATGCTTTCATCACATCTTCTTACATTATTCTCTTTTCATGCATCTTCTCAAGAAATGAAACTGGCATGGCCGACTTTTCACTGACAAACATCAGGCAGAAAGTAAGATTTCAGTTTTAGAAAACTGCAGACATCTTTGACTAAATGTTGTGTTTTTGGATGGAAATGTAAGATTTAGGATCTGAACTTCAAAGGAGACCTAATATGAGTCTTAGAGCTGCTTTAGCGAAATTTCAGAGCAAGATAGGTTTTGAACGCAAACATGGTCAGAACACTCCCCCCCTCCCCTCGGGTAAGGAGTCTGTCTCCTCCCCTTTTGGTTGGCTCGTGGGTCCCAGGAACATAGAAAAAAAGGATGTAAGTCAGTGTGTTTACATCAGAAAACCAAACGTTCACCCTAAATAGACTGATGGAGCTAAGAAGCTCCGATATCCTGGAGGGGCTTGGAGTGGAGCCGCAGCTCCTCCTGAACCAATTTCCCCGTTTGTGATATCACAAACAGGGGCTTAAAAAAATGTCATATTTAGGCACATAAAAACCTAAAACACAGAGCGAACAGACAGAATTATCTTTTATTAGGGGTGTTTATAGAGACCCACAAATGTAACGGGACATTTAACTCATTTAAATCCTCTTTCTTTCATCTTACTGTGTGTGTGTGTGTGTGTGAGAGAGATTATCCAGACAAAGTCTTAGAACAACAGGGAGGACTAATTGCAGTACGAAGCAGACTAACTCACAAACATCTTACACTCCTTTTTTTTACCAACATTAACATATTTTTAACTAATATTAACATTTTAACTAATATTAACAGATTTTTTTAACTAATATTAACCCTTTGATGCATAATGGTCACTACAGTGGACAGGTACTCAAAATTGTTATTTGTTTTTGCTATTAAGCACAGCTGTTGAAGACTTTATTGCATGTGAGCCCCTCCATTTGGACTTCAGTAAGCCAAGCCAACATATTTCATGCTCAGAATGCACGCTGTCCACTGAGGTGGACATGTAATAAAAATTGTAAAATTTTACAAAAAACATTTGTTGAAATTTGTTTCATTCACACCTAAAGACGAATGAAAAGAATTGTTAAAAAAATCATGGTTGAAGATTTCATAATTCATGCATCAAAGGGTTAACATTTTTTTAACTAATATTAACATTTTAAAACTAATATTAACTAATTTTTAAACTAATATTAACTGATTTTTTAATTAATATTAACTGATTTTTTTTAACTAATATTAACTGATTTTTAACTAATATTAACTGATTTTTAACTAATATTAACAGATTTTTAAACTAATATTAACAGATTTTTTAACTAATAACTGATTTTTAAACTAATATTAACATATTTTTAACTAATATTAACAGATTTTTTAACTAATATTAACAGATTTTTTAACTAATATATTAATGTTTTTTTTAACTAATAACAGATTTTTTAACTAATAACTGATTTTTAAACTAATATTAACATATTTTTAACTAATATTAACAGATTTTTAACTAATATTAACTGATTTTTAAACTAATATATTAATGGGGGTTTTTAACTAATATTAACAGATTTTTTAACTAATAACTGATTTTTAAACTAATATTAACATATTTTTAACTAATATTAACAGATTTTTCAACTAATATTAACAGATTTTTCAACTAATATTAACTGATTTTTACTAATATTAACAGATTTTTTTAACTAATATTAACAGACAGGATAATCTCAGCACCAGCTGAGGTGGTGAGGCCGTAACAACGGACGTTGGATTGAATCAGACACCTGTAGGAGCACGAATCCACACTTCGAATCCAAACGCTCCAATCAGACTCTGCTGGCATCGGTTGTGTTGCATTAATGCGCAGTGCCACTTTATTAGTTTTAGATGACTTCTGCATTATTTATTGTGATAAAGCAACACTGCGGCATGGAGCACGACGCTGTGGACCTGCAGCAGGGGTCGTTAAACTGTAGATGTCCGCTGAGAGGAAACGCGTGGGAGGGGAACGGCGAGGAGAAGGAAGGGGAAGGATGCCTTCTTAATTCTAAATACAGCTTTAGCAATAAGCTCATTAAGATCATGACCAACCCTGGAGGCGTGTTTGGGAAGGACGCACAGGTTTAGAACCACTTCCTTCTAGACGACAGGGCTGATCCTCGTCCTGCAAAGACAGTGGGACGAATAGACGTTTGTCTATTTGGAGTCGTGCGGTAATCTGGGATTAAATCTCACGTCACAACGTCTGGAGGTCTCACACACACATAATTTAGTGACATTACATCCACCTTTGACCTTATACCTTCTCAGTGAGCTGCATGATGAGACTGTTGCCTTGCAGCAAGGAGGTTGCAGGTTCAAATCCACACCACAGCCTTTCTGTGGACTTTGCTCGTCCACCACATGACTCGGAGACTGGTTTAGCTGGTAACTTAAAAGCTTTAAGTCATTTTGGATGAATTCATACGTTTGATGTTTAACATGTTTTAGCCATCTTTGCTCCTTTAACGTGTTTTACGCTGTCGCCCACATGTGTGGAGCAAGGCGGCCCAGGACACGACACAAGCTAAATAAAAGCATTAAAAACTGGTTTTTGACCCCCCACCAGGAAGAAAATGCTCCATAATCCGATTGTGTTAACAGGTTTAGGAGGTCACAATTAGCAGCAAGTTCACAAGAACTAGTTCAGTCACTTCTGGGAGATGTAGGTGACCTGCAGCGTGTTCATCCAGACTCACGTAAAGGGTTTTAACAGTTGTGCAGTTCTTTATGTCGCTCCATCATAACAATAAACGCTTCCCTGCAAACATCACACTGTTGTGTTTCAGCTCAGGCGCGGCGATCCTCCAGGTCACTCGTTCTTCTGTGAGAAGGTGGCGTTCTCCTCTCATTCGTCTATTTAAAACAGCCAACATGCAAATTAAAGTCCACTGGTTAAAACGGGTGATGCATGGAAGCCTTCGAACAAGGTGTGTGTGTGTGTGTGTGTGGGGGGGGGGGGGGGGGGGTTAATGTTTGCTTCATACTGCACAGACTAGAAATGATGTGATGCTCAGAAAGAGCCTTAAAACGAAGGACATCAGGAGAGGTCTTTGATTTTAATATTTGTACTCATTTTAATCCAGTGTTTCCTCTGTGGGGGCCCTCTGCCCCAGGGGCGGTGGTCGACTGTTGCTTCCTGGGCGCTCTACAGGTTGTGTTAAAGTGGAGGTGGGGGTCTATGCTCCCCCCTCCTCTGAGCGACCTGACTTAGTGTGGAAGACCTGATGCTGCCGGGGCAGACGGCTCCTCTGATGGCGTTTCCTTGCCTTACCTTACTTGGCTCATCTGGACTCAGCCGAATATAATTTTTCACTAGTGTGTGTGTGTGTGTTTGTGTGTGTCTGTTAATGTTTTCAAACTGTTATGGGACTTTGGGGTCATTTTAATCCTGTAAAGCACGTTGAGTCGCACTTTGCTTGAAAAGCGCTTTATAAATAAAATCTGATTGACTGATTGAAAAACATTGGATCCGTTTATTTGAGAGGGGGGGGGGGGGCTCTTGGTGTGTCTCCCCTGACCCCTCCCTGCTCCCAGTGCTTGTTCCACCCTACAGATGAAACAGGAAGGGCAAAAACAATCTTCTCAGAGTTGAAACTGTGAGATAGATCCAACTTTCCAGTTAGGTCAGTGGTAAATAATGCAGGACCCCTCCCCAACATGGAGATCTCAAGTGCCACCATCTCTGCTTTCACACACATTATTCTGCTTGGACGAGCACAAAGCTAAAAGATGCAACAACACACACACACTCTGTCCTACACAGAAAGGGGGAAAGGGACAGTTTTACAGATTATTCCCGTTTAAACGTGCATTTAAATACTCATAGCTGGTCTCCATACGAACACTTGGTGGCTCCAGGTGGATAAGAAGCTCCAGGTAAACCAGCGAGGATCTTTCCTGATATCTGAGGTGTAAATGTCAGCGAGAAGAATTAGAGAGCAGAATCAAAAGCATGGCATCTCATCTCCTCAGAGGGATGATGGCTGAAGCAGATAAGACGCTTTACTGTTACCTGTTCCCATTTCACACCTCCCTCTCACATCTCTCAGTTTCCTTCGTTCCTGTTTTAACTCACATCCTCTGAGCTGGAGTGAAAACAGCTGCTGATGTCCCCCCCCATCCCGGCCACCACGCTGCCTTCCACCAACGCCCTTCTCTCCTCTCTTTGTCTCCTTTCATCCCTCTCTCCCTTCCTCTCGGGGTATTTTTTACCTCTTCTGAGGGTTACGTCTCATGAATTATGCACCGTGCATCTCAGCAAGGGATTGCTGCATTTCTGGACCATTTTAGAAGACAGGTAGGTACCTGGTTTCCTTTAAATGTGCAGGTAGTAACAAATCATCTTGTCTTATTCCAGAACTTGCTTGAATACTTACTACTCAGCACTGCTGTGGAGAGATAAAAGGCTCATTACAAGCAAGGGAGGGGTTACTGAAGACTGCATTAAAAAGGACAGAACTGCCATGATCAAAAAACTAAAGTGTTCTTGCATAAAAAGTGGATCATTGTGAGAAAATGGAGCCCACCTGCAGCTTTTCTGCCATGAAGGATGAGCATTTACATGCAGGCTGAGAAGAAAGCACAGAGGAAAGTGCCACGCCCCACTCTGTGCTCCCGCTGCATCACACGAACCCTACAGGGTGCACTTCTTTCTCTCTCTCTCTGTTTTAAAAACTACTTTTCCTTTTAGGTCCTGATGCAGAATCGGTCTAATTTAACGCTCCACAGAAGCTGCACAGAAGTCAGCTTTGTGCACGTCAGAGCCACTCAGAGATGGGATTTTTTTGTGTGAAGAATTTAATCATGAAAAGTGTGAAAATGCAAGAGTGGGCGTTATTGGGAAGGAGAACTTTTCTGGAAACTTAAGATGTGTATGAAAGTGTGTGTTACTGTGTGTGTGTGTGCTTCTGCAAACCTGTCTCTGTGGGGACGCCACGCCCTGCTGCCGTTTGACAGAGCAGAATAGGGACACACACACACACACACACAGTCAGCCAATCATCACTGAGGTGTGAACGACGGATGAGACCGAACATGCGTCTTTTCTTCCTTCCTCCACCCGTTCCATTATCGCTCTGGAGCAGCTTCACGCCTCCAGCTACACCAGTGAGGGAGCAGCACACACAAAAGGTTGCTCAGGTGGGAGCTTCTAGTTTCCACCCAGAAAGCAAAAAAAAAAAAGGGAGAAACTCTCAGTTTAATTCCTCCTGGAGCCGATGCTAATAAAGACCGCTTCAACCATAAATTCAGTACATGGCTGGGTCACAAAGAGTTAATCCAGGTGCATGCTTTCTGCCTTTAGGTGGATTGGATGATAACATGTCCGTGGCAACACCTTGAAGCGGTGCAGGATGAGCTTTTCCATCCTGTCTCAATACATAAATTGTTCCACGGGGCTGCTGTCTAATCTAATCACCCACAGAGCTGATGAGGAGAGATTGCCTTCTTTGTGATGCATTGGTTTCCAGTAAAGTGATGGGATGCAAATAAGAAAACGTGTCATAAAATTCTGCTCCGATGCACAAAACATCCGGCATCTAGAGCACTGATCAGAAATCAGTGCAGAGGACCACACCCTGAGCTGCTGATGATAACGGACCCCACCTCCTGCACTTCACTCGCAGCAGCGTCGCCGCAGTGTTACGCAACGCTGCTGCTCTGTCCCGCCCCTCGCCGTGTCATAGACCTGCTGAGTTATCAGAGTCGTGGTTTTGAGAGAAGACCCGACCGAGCAACAAGTTCGGTGCACGTGAAGCAGCGCTAAACGAAAACATGAAACATCCATGTAATTACGCCCTCATTTCGCCTTAGCAGGATAAGCGAAAAGGCCGTAATGGTTATAGCAAAAATCTGAAATTTAATGAAACGTGATTATTTTTTCCTGCAACGGTTGTTGAACTTGCCTTGTCAGCAGCACGCACGTGTGTGTTTACAGACAGGTGTGTATACCTCTGCAGGCAGAAATCCCACCTCAGCAGAACGCAAAGTGAAACTGCTATCAGCATTTTCAGGCCTAGCAATAACCAGGAATGTTGGAATTACGTATTGTCAAGCGTGTTTGAGCAAAAAGATGATAAAAATCGTATTTTAAAGGCAGAAACACAAACAGCAGTGAGAAATAGTCTAAAAAGACGTTTCTAAACTAAATCTGCAGCTGAGTGGCAACCACCACCCCTCGGGTTAGATCTGTCACTTTTGCACACATATATTAGGAATGAGATGCAAATGTGTTGATTTTTGAAATATATATATTTTTGTAGCTTGTTAGTTTTTAAATTTCCACACTAAAGAAAATGAACATTTTTTTAATTGTTCACATTTATGGTTAATATCCTCCTGAAACCCCGCCTCCCCTCAAAGACCGTTGGTTTATGTTCAGCTTGGACCTGCTTTAGTTAATATGAGGTTTGGTTTTACGTCATTTATTGTTTAGGGATTATTTTGTAAAACAACACTTGATGTTTACGAGGTCCTACTAATCAAAACAGGAGGACGACTTTCATGAGAAATTATTATTAAAGTAATAACAATGTAATGAAGTGTATCTATTTATTTAGCTTGTTATTCAGTGACGTTCTGTACATCCTTCTATAACACATATGGACACAAATGTCTATAAGCAAGCTCGACAGAAAGCTTCAAGAAAATAAAATACTATTTAATGTTGATGTTTAACCTCACTGTACTGAAAAGTAGAGGATAATGTTTAAAAATTATTTGTAAATTTTACAATTTCCACAAACAAAAATTTCTAAATTGTATTTAAAGTAGAAAATTATCTTTAAAAGGCGTCTGGGACTCCGTTTGAAGAAGTGTGTGAGCAAAGTGCCACCATCTGGTATAAAAAGGTACGAACGGCAACCACAGATGATGTTACAATAATAACAATAACTGTAACAACTATAATAATAATAATAATAATAATAATAATAATAATAATAATAATCAAAATAATCATAATAATCATAATAATGTGTAATAAAATGTATTTGGAACAATAGATTTAAGAAGATGATCTTATGGCGCCTCTCAAGATAAAATCATGAGGTGCGTCACACAAAATACCAACCAAAAAATTAAAGTATAAAAAGATTTTAAAAATGACTAAAAATATGTTTAAAAGGAAAAAAAATGTAAGGAAATGGAGACAGAAAATGAACAGGAAAGAGGGAAATCAGTGGATCCTGAGGAAGGTGGAATAGATGGGGAGAGCAGAACAAGGAGAGGGTGATGAAGGTCACACCAAACCTGAACAGGTGAGTGTGAAGGAGACCACTGAGTCCACTGATCTCAGGCTCAGAGGGAGAGAGGTCCAGAGTCTGGGGACCACAGCAGCAGATGATCTGTCACCTTTGGTCTTTAGCCTGGTGCTGCACAACCAGTAGGCTTTGGTCACTGGACCTCAGGGACCTGCTGGGGGTGTAGGGACTAAGAAGATCACCAATGTAAGATGGTGCTTGTCCATGTAAGGCCCTATAGACCAGAACCAGGATCTTGAAATGAACCCTGAAGTTGACTGGCAGCCAGTGAAGCTGGAGGAGAAGCGGGGTGATGTGGGTGTATTTGGAGGACTTGGTCAGAAGCCGAGCACAGGCAATCTGAACCACCTGTAGACGGTTCAGGGAGGTTCTGCTCAGACACGTGAAAAGAGAGTTACAGTAGTCTAAGCGTGAGGAGATGAAGGTGTGGAGAACTGTCTCAAGTTCAGAGCGGGACAGAATGGGACTCAGCTTAGCAATGTTCCTGAGATGGAAGAAGGAAGAGCCAACAAGAGAACTGACATGAGAATCCAGGGTGAGAGATGGGTCAAAGGTCACGCCAAGATTCCTGACGGAAGGTTTGGTGTGAGAAGCAAGCTGACCAAGAGAGTCTCTGACTTTGGGAACCAGCTTGTCTGGGGCACAGATGAGGATCTCAGTCTCATCTTCATTCAGCTGTAGAAAGCTCCCACCATCCAGGTTTTGATAGAGTCTAAGCAGGTGTGTAACAGCTGCAGCTTAGACATCTCATGGGGCTTAAAGGAGATGTACAGTTGGATGTCATCTGCATAAAGATGGTAGGAGATTCCTTTAAAGGAGCTCAGGATGTGCTGAAGAGGAATTGCTATTAAATGATGCTTAATTCACATTCAGCAATTGTTGTTTTGTTCCTGTTTAAGATAAGGAGTGGAAGTTTTCCTAGACAAAAACCTGCAGATGTGGCCTATTTAATCTATTATATGAACTCAATGGGCATTAAAAGGAAAAACTGGTAATAATTCTGGTTTCAGCAGCGTGAAAGTGAACTCTACAACCTGGTGTGAGGCACACTTGTAACATTTAATCACTATTGTATGTTTGCTTATGTCTTCAGGTAATCATTAGAGGTGCTGAAAAAAATCGATTCAAGTCTGAATCGAGATTCTTATTTATAAAGATTCAGAATCGATTCACAAAGATTCAGAATTGCTTCCAAGAACTCAAATATTTGGCATGTTACAGGTCTGAGATGCACTTTTTTGATCTTTGTTAGGAGAGTCAGTACTCTGTTTACTTTTGTGGTCCCATAAATTGAGATGATTTATGTTTGAATCTGCTGATAAGAGGGCACTTGAATGTATTTTTTTCCCATACAAAGAAATTTGAGATATTCTCATATTTATTTTCTAAGTTGATAAACGAGTACTCAGGATTACTCATGTAACTTGTTTCTACACATACTTGAAAAGTATTTGACCGTATTACTTTCAAAGCTACTGTTAGGTAACTACAGATTAGTTATATTTTACAAGGTAAGCAAAAATAAATGTTGCCTTTTGGTCAAAAGGTTGTTTCTGTTTACAGTTTTAGAATCACTTTAGTTTACCTTGTAAATTTGCATTTTTGGAGCATGACCAGTTTAAAGTCAAATAAAAATGTCCCATAGCTTTAACTAACTTGTACAACAAAGTAGTTTATCCTGGAGCTGACACTCTTTGTTAATACTGATTGTGAATCGATTTAAATTGAGAATTGAGAATCGAGAATCGATTCTGAAACGAATCAGCACCCCAAGAATCGGAATCGAATCAAATTGTGAGTTGCTCTAAGATTCACATCCCTAGTAATCATCTTGGTGGTTTTAACAGGAGGCGTATGATTTATGTATATCAAGTGTGACAAAAATATCAACAAACAGATCAAAAATATCAACAAACAGATCATTTAATCTTAAACTTACTTTAGAGTATTTGGGATTAATTTCATGTGTTGTTGCGTCAAACGGCTTGCCATACACTTTTGATCGTAGCGGATCGTAGTCAAAGCCGATGAATTTTAAGAAGGCGGGACTTGATTCGTGTCCATTGACGCTTGGTAGTACCGACCAATCTGAAGGCTCGATCTTGCGTAGTCGGTGGTTCCCGTTTTTCAATTTCGCACATGCGCAGTTCATTTTTAAAATGGCGGCCGTACAGGGTGGTATGGTCGACGCAAAAGACGAATTAGACATAAAATCCGAACCGCCGAGCGATGGCTTCGGAAACAGCAATGCAAACGACGGAAGGCTACTTTCCTCGTCCCCCGGAGCCGGTACCGGCGGTACCGCGACTGGAAACAACAAACCTGCCCCGGGACCACCTGAGGAGCAACAGACGCTGCTGGCAGTTCTGCAGTTCCTCAAAAAGAGCAAACTGGCGGAGTCCGCTGAAATCTTGCGTCGTGAGGCGGGACTGCCGGAGGATGCTCTGGACCCGAAGGGGACGGACGCCAGCGGGTCGGGACCGGGGCTCGCCGCGGGGAGCGGGCAAGTAGACGGCGTGGACGCCAGCTCTCTGCTCAGCCGGGTGACGGTGTCTTCCTCCGCCGCAGCGCAGGCGCCAAAGAAGGGTACAGTTTGATCCAGCTACGTGGAAGCGGACCGCATAGTTGTAGTTAAACACGTGATTTTAGTCACACATCACAATTAAGTCATCACACACTTTTACGGTTGGATAATTAAAACACGTGTTGTTGCAGATTCCAGCCTAGCTGCATGTTTTTACTCACTTTCCGCTTCTCCTGCTGGTTTATGCTTGGTCTCAGAAGTGGTGACTAGTTATTGTTTTTTGCATCTCATGAAGTTTTTTCTCTTTGTCCTGTATGGATGACGTGGTGTCCAGCAGCAGCTGGGGAGGACCAGCCAGATGTGAGCGTGGTGCTGTCAGCTTACAGCCAGCAGGGAGATCCTTCTCTGTATGACGCCTACTACAGCGGCCTCAAGAGGTTCATAGAGTCCGTTTTGGACTGTCACCGCGCGGAGCTGTCCCAGCTCTTCTACCCGCTGTTTGTCCACATGTACCTGGAGCTGGTGTACAACAACAATGAAAGCGTGGCCAAGGCCTTCTTTGAAAAGTAGGTCTCTTTATCCTCCAGCCACATTCTGCAGATCTTCTTCTGTAAATTCCCTGTTTTATTTATCTTCCCAGGTTCAGTGGAGACCAGGAGTGCTACTACGAACAGGACCTACGTATTCTCTCCAGCTTGACGAAGAAGGAGCACATGAAAGGCAACGAGACGCTGCTGGACTTCCGCACCAGTAAGTTTGTCCTACGGATCTCCCGAGACTCGTACCAGCTGCTCAAGAGACATTTACAGGAGCGGCAGAACAACCAGATATGGAATATTATCCAAGAGCACCTGTACATCGACATCTTCGATGGGATGCCGCGCAGCAAGAGCCAGATCGATGCAATGTCGGGCAGCCTGGCAGGAGAGGCCAGACGAGAAGCCAATAAGGCTAAGGTGGGTTGAACAAACCCAAGATGAGGCCAGGTCTCCATTTTAACGGAGAGACCCGTTGAAGCACGTTTTACTTTATCTGGCGTAGGTTTTTTACGGCCTGCTGAAGGAGCCAGAAATTGAGCTGCCCCTTGACGATGAGGATGAAGAGGCCGAGAACGAGGAGGGTAAACCCAAGAAGAAAAAGCCCAAAAAGGATAGCATGGGCTCCAAAAGCAAGAAGCAGGATCCAAACGCTCCTTTACAAACCAGGTGTGGGTTGGTCACGCAACAACTTACCACGTTCCTCCCGCTGATCCAAACGTACACCAATGGAGGAAATCCTTTGTTTGTTTTTCTGCTGTTCAGGATACCTCTCCCAGAGCTGAAGGACTCTGATAAGCTTGACAAGATCATGTACATGAAGGAGTCCACCAAGAGGATCCGTTTGGGGTCCGACAACCTCCCGTCCATCTGCTTCTACACTTTCCTCAACGCGTACCAGGTAAACGAGCACTAACCAGTAGGGTTGATCAAAGCTAAAGGTTTTGTGGCGATGTAAGCTGCAGCTGATGCTGCTCGACCTCCACAGGGTCTGACCGCCGTGGACGTCACCGACGACTCCAGCCTGATCGCAGGTGGTTTTGCTGATTCCACGGTTCGGGTGTGGAGCGTCACGCCGAAGAAGCTCCGCAAGGTCAAGTCTGCAGCAGGTAGAGCGCGCGGCCGAATAATCGCCTCTTTAGAAGTTCTGCAGATGTTTGGAGTTAAAATCCTGTGTTCTTTGTCTTTTTTTAGATTTGAATCTGATTGACAAAGAGTCAGACGACGTTCTGGAGAGGATCATGGACGAGAAGACGGCCAGCGAGTTGAAGATTCTTTACGGACACAGCGGGCCGGTGTACGGCATCAGCTTCAGCCCAGACAGGTAGTACCCACAATGCAACATGACCATGTTAGCCCACTCATGGTTTTACGCTAATCAAAGATTCTGAGAACAGCATTTTGTGACAAACTGTCGTCGTCTTCCTCCGCTTATCCGGGTCACGGGTCAGCATCCCAACTAGGGAGCTCCAGACCGTCCTCTCCCCGGCCTTCTCCACCAGCTCCTCCGGCAGGACCCCAAGGCGTTCCCGGACCAGATTGGAGATGTAACCTCTCCAACGTGTCCTGGGTCGACCCGAGGGCCTCCTGCCGGCAGGACATGCCCGAAACACCTCCCATTTTGTGACGAACTGAACCCGTAGAAATGTGACAAAACTGAATTAAAGGGGACATTAAACTAGGGCTGCAACAAACGATTATTTGGATAATCGATTAATCGGATGGGGTCTCGACACGATTAATCGATTAATCGGATTACATGGGGGAATTTTTAAAAACTGCTAGGGAAACGTTATTTCTCTCCTTCCTTCACTTTATTAAACACAACATTATTAGAAAACAGTTCAATAGCAGAAAAACAACATGCCATCACCTAAATTGTCTTATAAGGTGTATAGACAGAGACCCTAAGCTACATCTATCTGTGACCTAAAATGCTTGGTCCAAGTTAAACAGCTTAAGGGCAATTCTCATCTGTTTTGTTTGATCTCATCTGTTGACATTTATTTTAAATGTAATTAAACATAGACTGTGAATTAATCAAAATTGATCACTATTTCCAAAAATGACTGAAAAAATACCAAATAAAACAAAAGTAAATGAATGCCATCCTCCTTGCGATGATGCCCTGGGCAACTGCCATAAAGTCACATCAAGAAATGCTGCTGATCATTCCAATGATCCCAAATAGAGTCACATTAGGCCACATGAAAGCAACTGAACCCAAAAATATATTAACCAGTATATAACTGCACTCTCACACAACACGCCTGCAGCAACAGTTAGGACTCCTCCCTCCCTTTTAAAAGCGTTTTTGCTTCTGAGGACATTGTGGTTGTAAAACCACATGCTAGTAGTCTGGCCCCGGTGTGATCAACCAGTTTCTGCGGGAATGTGACGGCGGAACCAGGGCCAGATTAACACTTTAGCCCCATTCCCACCTGTACCGGGTCGGCCCGGGCCGGGTAGCGTAGGTTGTTTACATATCTGGGTGGCCTGGAATTTTCCCGGGCCAACCAAGGCTCATTCTCGGCCCTCTTCCCGAGGGGTACTGCTTCAGGCCGACCAGGGCCAACACACCCACTGCTGACAGCAAATTCACACCTTCCATTAGAGCAAGCCTCTGATTGGTGGGTAGAATCAGCCCATTCACACCTTCCATTAGAGCAAGCCTCTGATTGGTGGGTAGAATCAGCCCACATGGGCTTAAGACAAGGATGTGTGGAATCAACCGGGCCAGGCTGGGGCTACCCGGCCCGGGCCGACCCGGTACAGATGGGAATGGCCCATTAGTTGTACCCTGGGCAACAATATTCAAGGGCTCCATCATCACGACCCGAGGATCACCATAATGTGGTCACATACAGAATATTTTACTGTAATATGCAGTAAATATACTCAATACTTGAATGCCTGACAACACGTAACCCGCCCAGAGTAACCTTTGACCCACCTCGCGTGGACTGACCAATGAGGAGGGGGTCTTAACTTGAGGCCCTCTCTTCATTGGTCAGTCTGCATGAGACTGACTCTCAACTGACGTTCAGTCGTAGGCAGCGAAGCGTCTCTGTGCAGTGCAAAAGCCCGGGTGGACAGTTTGTTTAATGTAGGGTGATCATATTTCCATTTCCAAACAAGAGGACAGGGGATCTGTGCCTATGACGTCACTCTATGGCAACGCCACACAAACCATGTTGGGACCCATTTTTTGTAAGAACTAAATTAATATCAGATTCTGCCAATAAAAGGGCTCTAAAACAATTCAAATGTAAATATTTTGCATATTTAATGCAAAATCTCATTTTTCTGCTTTAGTGCTGCAACAAGGTTTTATTAATAATAAATTATTATACCTTTTGTTTTACTACAGCATCGGTAAGCTTCCTGTGCACAGATTATTAAGGATGCTTGTTTTAGCTGTGAGATTAGACGATAGGATCAATGAAAAAATAAGTTGTCACACACTCCATGGAAACTTTCAGAGAATCCACAAATAGTGGCTTTCAAATGGTTTTGTTACTTTTTGCAAGTTTATAAAAGAAGCAGATGAGACAGCATGTCTGATAATTTAGTTTTTCATCTGATAATATTAGAACATGTCAGTAATGTCTGAGGGGATTTTATAAACACCGTATAACTAACACTACTGGAGAGGGCATGAATTACACAGAGGCTTCTGGGGAGCCCAGTTATTGGGGGGGGCATTTTGCCTTGGCCCCCAAAATGTCTTGAAACGGCCCTGGGTGTGTGACCGAGTTTTGGAGGTGATCTGAATTGTATCAGATGTATAAATATGACATGTGTATAACTTATTGTTTTTTACTGGTAAAAACGTGTAGTGGAGATAAATCTACCTACATTTGACTTTTCAACACTTTGTTTTGTTTTCTTGTTTTTATTTAACTATTTTCCTGTCCTGTCTGTCTCTCTTCTTCCTGCATCGCCTCTTAATTCTCCAGAAAATCTGTTGCCTGGATTCTTACCTTTTCACCTCATCAGTTACTTTTGAGCAGATCAAAGGGATCTCCTGACCATAAAGCGGAGAGCGTGTTTTCGATGCTGCGTGAGGTGACATCACCACAGCACAGGTGATGAGCTCCGCAGCAGAGCGCTTCAGGCACAAATAAGACAGAAAATAGAGAACATGTGCGGACATGAACGATCGTGTGCTAATTATAGTTTTTTGGTTGCGCCACTTTGAGAATGGACCGTGCGCTGGATGCAGCTGCCTGGATCGCTGCGCAACAATGCGGAACCGGTTCGCAGCAGCGCAAGTCTGCCGGCTCTCCCTCGCGCTGATCTGCGGCTCTCCCTCGCGCTGATCTGCCGGCTCTTCCTCGCGCTGATCTGACTTGCTCTGGTCTGCGCGCAACGGCGGGCGGGAAGGGGGGGGGGGGGGCGCTTTTGGAAGAGTTGTGCGACACAACGAATCGATGACGCAATTCGTTGCCAACGCTTTTAGTAATCGATTTTCATCGAATTTATCGATTCGTTGTTGCAGCCCTACATTAAACTCACCTTTGCATCCTTCTGTGCTGCCATGTAGGTCTCTACATCTAAAAACACTCAGGAGCCATCCATTTCTCTGTCGTTTCAAAAAGTCCCCGTTTGTGATGTCACAAACAGGAAAATTAGAAAAGAAACACCTCTCACCTACAACATAGAGATGCTGGTGGAGGAGCAGCGGCTCTTCTCCGTGTCCCTCCAGGATGCTTCTCAGCTTGAGCGTGGTTTCTGCGCCTTCGTTAGCTCACCTGCAGTCATGCGCCCACATTGACGTTTTCCTTTGAGACTTCTCCATTTTCTTGGAAGTGTTTCCAAGCATTCCCTCACCAGGACATCAGAGGGCGTCGTGCTCTTCTGGGTGCCTCTGGTCCACAACAGTGTATTTACTATTAACGCATTTCAAACACGGACAAACTTGTCCCTCGTTCTCCTCCACCTCTTCATGCCTTCGCCATGTTTCCGGTCATTTCCTTCCATGGAGGAGTTTGCTGTTTATCGTTGTCCTCCTTCTGTCACGGGGGTATAAACGTTCATAATTTAGGACTTCTTCCACAAACCGATCTGCTCCGTGTCTAGATAACTTCAACACTCTTATTTTTTTGAGGGGGGATGGTGGTGCTGTTGATGAATTTCAAGGAAGCGGCCTCCTGACCAATCACAGGCTTGTGGTCTGTTACTTTGGACACAGTTGAAAAATTGGACCCTGGCATTTTATTTCTCCAAACCCACCAGATAGAGAAGTATAAATCAGGCTTTATAGCAGCCTCAGTGGTGACTGGGTGGGCGTGGCCAGCTTCCGTTTGTTTTCTTAAAGTGACAGAGCCCTGAAATGGTTCATTCTGGAAGGTCCTGAAACTGTCCAGAATCAAGTTTCATGTGAGAATGATTTCTGAACATGAAAAATGTGCCTCTTTTCAGGACTGAGGCTTCTGTTGCGTGGATGTGTACAAACCTGCATCGTAGTTGCATCCAATCAGGGTATCAGAAGTGGAAAAGTAACCCGAGTAGTTATCTGTTTAAAGTGGTGCGGATCTTTTCTAGGTGCACATTTTCAAACTCGAACTGATACCACTGAGGGCATGAGTTGTTTTTATGATGATGCTTTTATATCAAATGTAAGAACCTGATTGGATATTTTCTAACAACTACAAACGGAAAACCGGTTAGATTTAGGAAGCTGTTCATATGAATGTAATGTAGCCTTTTTTCCCACCATAAATGCTGGTTTTGTGGTATAAAATCTGAATAAAGAAGAAATAAGGTCTTATACATGAAAATGAAGATTTTTTTATTTTTTTGCTCTTTTAGAAACTACCTTTTGTCAAGTTCAGAGGACGGTACCATCCGGTTGTGGAGTCTCCAAACTTTCACCTGTCTGGTGGGCTACAAAGGCCACAATTACCCAGTGTGGGACACTCAGTTTTCCCCCTATGGATACTATTTTGTCTCGGGGGGACATGATCGGGTTGCCCGGTAAGAAACTTCAGAGCTTGTTTAGGTGAGGTGGGATAAAGTAGCTCTTTCCACAAACATCCCTCTTTGTTTTCCTCCTACAGGCTATGGGCGACAGATCACTACCAGCCGCTGCGGATATTCGCCGGTCACCTGGCTGACATCACGTGTACGCGTTTCCATCCAAACTCCAACTACGTGGCCACAGGGTCGTCCGACCGCACCATTCGCCTCTGGGATGTCCTCAACGGAAACTGTGTCCGCATCTTCACTGGTCATAAGGTCATAGATTAACGGAGAAGTTGGTGTTTTTGTTTAAAAATAAAAAATGTGTCTTATGGGATCGACGCGTTCTGAAGATCTCAGATGTTGTGCTTTTATCCAAATGCGTTGAAGTTGACCCTTTTTTATTGAGCATAATCTGCCACCCTCCAAACTTAAATCACTTTAAAAAAGCAATTGGGATCATTTCTAGTTTTGTGAATTAAACCCGTTAAACTTGTCCTGCAGAGACGACCTCTGATGCAGCTTTTCATCTGATTCTTTCAGGGTCCTATTCACGCCCTGGCGTTCTCCCCCAACGGGAAGTTCTTGGCCTCTGGAGCCACCGATGGGCGGGTTCTTTTGTGGGACATTGGTCATGGACTGATGGTCGGTGAGCTCAAAGGTCACACAGACACCATCTACTCCCTCAGATTTAGCAGGGACGGAGAGATCCTCGCCTCCGGTGGGTTATTAACTTATCTAAATGGCTGCAGTGTAAAGAAAATGTAAAGCATCTGGACCATTTGATGTTGTTTTAGGTTCTATGGACAACACGGTTCGCCTGTGGGATGCCATGAAAGCATTTGATGATTTAGAGACTGATGACTTCACGGCAGCTACAGGACACATTCACCTACAAGACAATTCCCAGGAGCTTTTGCTAGGCACCTACATGACTAAATCTACGCCTGTCCTACACCTCCACTTCACCAGGAGGAACCTCCTTCTGGCTGCAGGAGCCTACAATCCATGACATTATTATAATGGGACAGCCGAAGCAACAGCTCAAAGCTTGGCTAACAACAGGATGGGTAGTTGGAAAAACTTTCTAACAAATCAGGTCCCAGATCAAACTTATCTGGCATTTGGGCCGTTTTTATAAATCACTTCAATACCATCTCTGTAAAATAGTCTTTTTATACCGGTGCACAATGTAAATAAAACAAAGTGTTTTTTATGTTCTGAGCATAAATTGTCTTTATTGTTAGCACAGGGAAACCAAACAGTTAATTACAAGCATCACCAGCTGCTCTCTCTTCCCCTCCAGCTGTCAAATGGAAACCTGTTAGAAAACAAGTGTTTGGTTATTATAGCAGAGCAGGGAGCCTGAAACATGTTAGAAAACATATGTGCACTTACATGACTACTTTTCTGTGACTGCAGGTTGTTTCTTGGGCTTCAATTTGAAGAAAAGGAAGATCGTTGCAATGGTGGCATATGTGGCCAAAACACACTTGAGGGGAAAACGGTCGTGAGTGTCAGAGAGAGGACGAGATTATTTATGCATTTTGTGAACTCACATTCCGCCTTCCTGTGATCGTGAACGAGTTGAAGTATTTGGCAACTCCGGTGAACTGATGCTGAGTTCCGGCGTCGTGTCCACCCATGATGGATTAATTAACAAATGGTCCTGCCACAGAGGAGATACTGGAAGGGAAAATAACAGTTTGGGCACACGGATATTAATATTTTAATGTAACACTCTTCAATCAGACAAGTTATTAATGCCATTTAAATTTTACACAATGTCAATCTGGAACTATCCTGAAACTTTTTTGTACCCCAACTATTCTGAGACTAACCACAAACGCCCAAGTCAATCTTCATCCGGGTGTTAAACTAGATCAGTGAAGTAGGTTTTACTGCAGCTGTCACCATTTCTGCACTCAGATGGACTTCCCAAATACAAATTAGAAAAATAGCTCCAGAGTTTTGTTTTGATTATTTTTATTTGACGAAAAGTGGTCAGACTGCTACAATTACATGTAAGGACTTCTTCCAATCTAAATGGAATGCCATTAATAATCAAGCTAATATGAGAGATTCTGCCCGAGATCCAATTAGTGATTTTTTTCCTGATGCTTTTGCATGTTGACTAATAATCAAGTACTGATAAACAAAACCCATTATTGATGGTTATTGTAAGGCAAGGTCTTGTTTTGATCTGTTTTTAGATGAGAAAATGTGTTTAACACACGATGAAATCCAACATATTTATTTTGCAAATAAAATCAAAAAGTAAAATAAAATAATGCATAATACCAATCCAAAATTTATCAACAAACGTAACAGTTTTCTGATAAATATATTCACTCTTTCTCTACTCGGTGCCATTTGGGTAAATACCCACCCTATACATTAAACCAAATAACAACATAACTATATTTCCATTAACAGCTTTAAGACAGCTCTTGGTTCAACCCTGACATCACTCATTTAAATACAATCAATAAAAATATGGAAATAGTGAGCTGAAACTGCAGAAAGTAGACTAGCAAGCGGAGCTAAGTCTACGTTAGCTTACTGGTTAGCACATAACAGTTTTTACTGAGTCATTAACAACATTATTCGTTTGTAAGCGCTGCAGTGTAAATAAAATACAATTGTTGACACATTCGCTGAACTAAAAACTGATGATTTTATTCCTGAAAATGCCAAAGATTACCTTTCACACACGACCGCTGTGGTAAGAGAACGAGACAGTTGTCCTTCAACAGAGGCCGCGACGCTATCGAACCAGGAAGTCCCGCCTGCCGGATCTAGATCACCATTGGCTTAAAATAACGTCACTCAAATGTAATGCTCTACATCACCCTTGATTCGTCTATGTTAGTGCCAATCAAATTGTATCCCTCGTTGATTGGATACAGAAGGATGGTTTATGGGGTTTTCTTCCGGGTTGTGGTGATGGCGTGCTGCTGAACGACATGTGAGATTTCTAACGCACAAATCTGGATTTACATTTCAGGAGTTCTAATCATTTAAACGCGTATATGTGTTAAAATCGTGTTTGACGCCATTAGGCTACATTTGTTGTTTACCTGTGAGCTTAGTTATCGTTGCTTGTTTAGACTTTTTAGCAGGATCTGGTTAAACTTCTCTGTTTAGTGTTTAGGTTCACATTTAAAACTGCAGAAGCCATCTTCATATCGTTATTGTCAAACGAGCCGGTATTTTGTGGTCTGAACGAGCTGTTTGAGGTCTTCTTTGGACCTACTGTTATTTTTCAGAAACCATTCCAGCCTGATGATTTTTAGAAGTGTTTTTGTTTGCTAGGCCAAACGCCTCCCAGCCTGGAGAGGCGCTGGCTCTTTTAATCAAGTCTATTTAAATTAAGAAGAATCAACATTACATTTATGTCTCGTTGGTTTCAAATGTTTATATTTTAAACCTCATAAACAACAAAATAACCACAATTGGTCACATAGTCACCTATTGGTTTAAGTGGAAGGTTTTCCTAATTTGCGCCAGCCATCTTTTATTGAATGTTTTTTGTTTGTCATCACAGTCCTCAAACATTTCAAATATGGCAGCAGTGGAGGAGGACTTTCCCCGGGGAGGGACGGCGAGGAAGCCCACTGGGAGTAAAGCGGAGGAGCGAACGCAAGTGGAAAATCTGTTTCAGGTAGGATTAAGTGTGTTTTCAGCTGTATCCGAACGGAATCAATTCATACTCTCACGTTTTACAGACAACTGAACAAAGAGAAAAAAAGAAAAGAAAAGGAGGAAAGAAAGATGATGGAAAACAAGCCAAGAAACTAAAACCTGAGGAGCAGAAGGGAGACCTCAAGCTGAACACAGAAGCCAAGTGTGTGGAAATCCTGCATGTCAAGGTATTAAACGTCCCACTAACAAAACACTGTTTATTCATCTGCTAGTCCTAATCTGTAGAATATATTTGTAATTTGACATTTTCCCAAAGCACGTGAAAGAGGGCATGCTGTTTCTGGGCTGTGTGAAGGAGGTGGCAGACTTTGAGGTGACCGTCAGCTTACCTTCAGGCCTTCAGGGCTTCCTCAGCATCAAGAACGTCTGTGACTCGTACACCAAGCTGTTGACGGAGCAGCTGGACTCGGAGCTGGCCACAGAGGTGAACCTGCACAGAGCCGGCTGGAGCAGCGAGGTCGATCCGAATGGTTTCACGCATTCAAGAAGAGTAATAATTCTGTGTTTGCACTTCACAGGAGTTCTGCTCTCTTCTGCACCTTTTCCACCCTGGTATGTTGCTCCGATGCATGGTTGCTAAGTTAGACGTAACCAAAGGAGGATCTTTCAGCATCCAGTTGTCGATCAATCCGAAGCAGGTCAACAGGAGCCTCGCGTCGGCGTCTCTGAAAGCTGGAATTGTGAGGCCTGATCACTTCCATTCAGTTCTGGTTTTAAATGACTTTAAAGGCTAAACTTGGGTGTTGTGTGTGAGTTAGGTCCTGAGTGGTTGTGTGGAGAGCGTGGAGGATCATGGCTGCATTATTGACATTGGGATCGGCGGAACCAAAGCCTTCCTGCCTGCTGAAGCCAAAACGCCCAGACAAAAATCTCAAGGTACCAGGTTGTACTTTTCAGATGCTTAAAGCAAAGAGTTGGATGGTTTTTCGATGGCTTTGCTTTGTTATGTAATTGTTTTTAGTTGTTAATCAAACATTTCCAGAAAGGAGATGTCTGAAACGTGTTTTCCGTGTGTCCAGAGCCTAAAGTGGGTCAGTACGTGACGGCTCTAGTAGAGGAGGTAAAGAACGGCGGGCGTGTGGTCCGCCTGTCCTCAGACCCGACCGTCCTGGCCCAGGCCTGTGCTGACACCAAGCAGGACTGGAGCCTCACCAACCTTCTGCCGGGCCTGCTGGTCAAGGCCACCATCAAAAAGGTTTCCGCTGTCGTGATGCAACATTTATCTGTTTACGTTCTGTTCTCACTTCTTCTGCTCGGGTCGCAGGTGACCAAACACGGGCTGTTCCTGAACTTCCTGTCCTCGTTCACCGGTCAGGTGGACTTTCTTCACATGGAGTCTGAGCAGGCGTCCTGTTACAGTGAGGGGCAGCAGGTAAAACGGTCGGCGGCGATGTCTTCTCTCATCATCTTGTCTCGACGCGTTTGCGTCGTGTTCTGATATTTAGACTAAACGTATCCAGTCAGAGGAAAAATGGAGGAGAACGCATCATTTGCGAAGGTGGCTCGTTAAATGAGATTGTTCCCTGATCATCCAGGTGCAAGCGCGCGTGCTGTACGTGGATCCGTCCACCCGTCTCGTTGGACTGAGCCTTCGCAGCTACCTCGTCCAGCTAGGGTCTGAGATCAACGCGACTCCGCCCGGCGGGGACCGGGTCGGCGAGGTGGTAGAAGAGTGCAGGGTGACCGCCATGCACCACCTGTCAGGAGCCGTGATGCAGCTTCCGGACAAAACGCCAGCGTTCGCTCATGTAAGTGGAGCTGATGCGTCAGCGAATCAGGAGCTGGTCGCTGAACACAGCTGTTTATTTAAACCTTCAGCTCGGGGAGGAATGTCCCAAAAGCTCAGTTTTGTCTGGGAAAATGACATTCCGTCTGAATGACCTTGTGTAACCTTCGCATTTCCTTTGCCAGAGGAACCACCTGAAGGAGCCGAGCGAAGAAGCCAATGAGAACAGAGTGTTAGCGACGCCTGAGCACACCTGTCGGGTCATAAGCTTCAGCCCCATGGAGCAGATGTACTTTGTGTCCTTACGGAAGTACGCACCGACCCGGCGGTCCGATTCATGCCTCTCACTGTTCTGATTGGTGTTGTCGATAATCCTCCGTGCGTCTCGTTGCAGGAGTGTGATCAGGACGCCCTTTTACCGATACGATGATGTCCAGGCTGGTCAAGTTGTCGAGGTGAGAACAGAACGTCACAAACGGGCTTTTCCTTCTGATGGTTTCAGAATCAGCTCAGATCTTTAGTTTTCCTCTTTATTCCTCGCGCTGTAAAACGGATTTTATCAGACGAACTTTGACCCGGAGTCCCTCCTGATTGGCCGTGAACCACCATTCATAACAGTTCTTACACCACAGTATAAATCTGGCTACGGGGGAGGGGGGGGGTGAGCTACCTTAAACCCCTCTTGCTTCATCACTCAGATGTTCTTCATATATTTCAGCCTCATCTCTTATCTGGGATCAGATTTGCTTCCAGGTTTTGTCCTGCCGTCACTTCTTTATGCAGCAAGATGATAAAACATGTCACACAAGCTCTTTTAACATCTTAGGTGTGTTCTTGCTGTGTCGTTCTAATTCCATGTTGTCGTTCTTTTTAAAACACAGAAACGGTTTTGTTTACCTGTTTTGTAGCTACAGTTTCGCCGGCAGCTGCAGGCTGACGCTGATGGTGGCGCGTCACTTCCTTCTCCGTTTATCCGCGGGCAGCAGAGGACGTTGTCGCCCTCTGCTGCCCGCTCTCCCCTCTCCGACGATGCAGTCCCATGCGCGGACTAACGTGTACACTCCGTCGTCCCTGTTCATGGTCCCACATCCACGTCTCCTTATCTCGATTGCTTCTTTAATCCATCCATCCATGTCACACAAGCTGCAGAACGATGTGGTTCCTGCAGCCGTTAGAAGGGATGAGTGGCCACTACAGAGCCCAGGTTCAGCGGTCTACGGTGTGTGAGTCCCTAAGGCTGCGTTCACTCTGCAGGCCTCAGAGCAGCTTCCTGTCGGGATTATGTTTGACTGTTAATCCGGAGTGATGGTCACTGTGATGTATGTAAACTTTTACCTTCAGGACTCCCACTCCTACATGCATGCACACGTGTAATGATCCTCTACAAACTTTATACAGACGTTGTCAGGACTTTTATGTGTTATTAGGATTTCATACATTGTCTTCTTCCGGCTCTTGGTGGGTGCAGACGCTTTTTTCCTCCTCTCCTCCATATCATATCCTCAAGGCCCTTTGTCTGTGTGTGCTGGGTGCACGGCTGCTTCTGCATTTTTCTGGAAACTGAAATTCACTAAAATGGATCTCGTCAGTTGGTCTCTCAACGCGATTGATGCAATTTTTTCAACGTAGAAGGGGCTCCCGGATGTCCCGCCGGTACAGACCCAGTTGGACACATCGTGGACTCCTGGAAACAGTGGAACCTGATCTGTTTATCTCAGCTGTCTGTGGAGGACTCTGAAGACGAGTGGATATTCGTGGTGTTAGTGTCAGGTTTCCTGCTCATTGGCCTTGGAGGCTACCTGGGTAACCGGAACATTAACGAGCGGTCAAGGAATATCGGCCTGATCCTGGAGCTCAGAGATAGATTGAACGGCTCTGTGAATTCAGACTCAAATAATTGTCGAGATGAATCGTACGCTTGGAACTTTGCCTGAGATTCATTCTTTGGCACAAAAGATGGATGCCATCAAGGAGAGAGTGGACGAATCAGCATGGATTGGGATATATTAATGTCCATTATTGGGATTTTGAGAGGATGAGGACCAACAAACTGTAAGACAGAGAGGAAATGATCTCTGTCTGGCCCCAAAACAATTTCTAATCGGAATCTGGCGCCCTTGAGCCTGCAAGGCTCCAACGAAAACTCCCCCCTCAGAAGATATGTGGAATGTGCCGTCGCTATGGCAACTCAACTCTGTCTTCTTTCCCAGTCTGGGCGGGACTGCGGGAAGGCCGCTGAAGCATCCAGGGTCACTGCAACCCTCCAACCCTAAATGCCCCCCCCCACACACACACACACACTCACACTCACACTCACACACACACACACACACTGAGGTGACATGTGCTGCTTATCGTGGCTGCAGGAACTGAAGTGGGGATAGTCCCAACCCACCACCCCACCTAGTGGACACTTGTGTTGTCTGAAGTCTGTTGCATCTCTGTCTGAGGTGTTTTTTGCAGAGCAAAGCTGCCCTCCTGGTGGAGGGTAACTCTGAAGTGCCTTTTTTCCCCTCCACCTGAACCAATCCTCATGTTACCCTCTTATCTCTATTAAGGTAGCGCGACTCAGGGTTGCGAATGACCACAGTCACCAATTCTTGTCATGCGTCTTGCCCATGTATGTCTGATCTCTGAATTGTGTGTACTGAAACTCTAATTTCCCTCTGGGATTAATAAAAGTATCTCTGATTTGATTTAATTTTGCTAATGAAATCTTGACAATCGCACAACCTCAGCACAAACATTCATGCGGGGTGGTCCTGGATCCGTGTGTGTGTGTGTGTGTGTGTGTGTGTGTGTGTGTGTGTGTGTGTGTGTGTGTGTGTGTGTGTGTGTGTGTGTGTGTGTGTGTGTGTGTGTGTGTGTGTGTGTGTGTGTGTGTGTGTGTGTGTGTGTGTGTGTGTGTGTGTATTATTTAGGTCACAAGCAGAGCTGGGATCACTACTGAGTGACCTTCAAGGATGTTTTTACTCACAATGCTAGTTGGATCCATTCACTTCCTGTGCTTTATGCTAAGCTAAAGCTAAAGGAGTACGGCTGGGTCAGGAGAACGACTGGGGGGTTAACATGTTTTTACCTCCGTGTGGGACACTTTGTCTCTTCCTCACAGGGAACGGTGTCCGTCCTTCTCAGCTGTGGGATGCTGGTGCATCTGTCAGAACACGTCAAAGGTCTGGTGCCGCGGACGCACCTCTCCGACATCCTCCTCAAGAATCCAGAGAAGAAGTACACAGAGGGGCTGAAGGTGAAATGTCGGGTCAGTACCGTCGTAAGAATCCACAGGAGCAAAGCTCATGAGGGTTTGGGGTGTTAGCGCCGATTCATGTGGTTTTATTTGGATCTGGGCCTGCAGGTTCTGTCTGTAGATGCAGAAAGCCGTCAGATGTTCTTGACCAGGAAGAAGATGCTGGTGGAGAGCTCCCTGCCTCTGTTCCTCAGCTACAGCGACGCCCGCCCGGGCCGCGTGTCCCACGGCTACATCGTGTGCATCAAAGACTTTGGCTGCGTCGTTCGCTTCTACAACAACGTGAAGGGTTTGGTTCCGCTTGACGAGCTCAGTGCCGAGCCCATCACCAGGCCCGAGGAGGTCTTCTATGTCGGGCAGGTAAGCCCACAGAGCTCGGGTTCGTTTTGTCTTTGTTCTGGTTCTGACGGGATGTTTCTGCTCCAGGTCTTAAAGGTTAAAGTTCTTAAGTGCGACCCGGAGAACGCCAAGATGCTGCTGTCGTTTAAGGCGGTGGTGGAGGGGGAGACGGAGGACGCTGCCGCGCCTCAGGTGGACTGTGAGATCGGGAAGGTGAGGCAGATTCGTAGGTTTTATTTCTCCGTCTCGCTGGATTTAAACGTGTGTCTCTGTGGCGTAGAGGCTGGAGGCCAAGGTGGTGAAAAAGCTGCTCAACGGTCTGGAGGTCACCATCCTCCCGGACGACATCCCTGCCATACTCCCCACAATGCACCTCTCTGATCACATGTCCAACTGTCCTCTGCTGTGGGAGAGCCTGCAGGAGGGAGACATCATTTCAAACCTGGTCTGCTTCAACAAGAGCAAGAAGAGTCTCGTATCCTTTATTCTCCGACAGAACTGGAGTGTGGACCGGCGTAGCGTAGACCAAAGCAGCCAGACTTTCCTCAGCCGCTCTCGTTTAGACACTCACCAAGAAACCAACGGTGAGGTGGTCGCTGGAGGAAGGAGCCGTGGCCAGAGACTTCTCTGACATCACAGTTGGGATGCAGCTGGTGGGCTGGATCAAGAACCTCATGTCCTACGGCGCGTTTGTGGAGTTCCCCTATGGCCTTGTTGGTCTCGCTCCCAAATCGGTGCGTATGAATCCTCTTCCTGCTAGCGAACAGCTTTATCATGGCCCATCACATGAAGACAGCCGATGATGTTTTTGCCTGTGTGTTTGCTCTGAAGAAATCCCGTAAGTCCCTGGATCTCAGCAGAACGTGGTATGGCCACTTAAAGAGCAAGTCACCCCCAAATCACTTTTTTTCTTGATAAACTATATAAATGCGTGTCTGATCGTGCTGCAGACACGTGTAGTCAGTAGTTTTGCGCTTTAGTGCATTTTAGTAAAAATTGTAATTTTCTGCCTAAAACTGTCAGTGTCGTGCCGTTGTCAGGTAAAAACTCTGCACTGCATTTGAATTTAAATCTGCCATCGCTATTGGCTAAGAGGTACCCTAGAACGTTAGCTGGTACCATATGATGTCACAATGTCGTTGTGGGCCTGTGTGTGTGTATTTGTTAGTGGCTCCGCCCTCTCGGTCTGCTAGGCAACAGCATTTGTTGCATTTTTCAAACAGGAAGTGGGAGTGGAGTAATACTCTGGTAGGGGGTGACTTGCTCTTTAAAGCAGAGTTTTTTTGTCAGAGCGCACCACCTAGAGTCAGACGAATGTATCGCGCCGCTTGTGAACGTGCACCTCGGAGCTAAACGCGTTGTTTTACAGCTGTTGATCTCACTTTCTGCTGCTTGTTGTCCTGCAGGTGAAACCGGAAACACTAGAATCTGATGTAACATCCAGAACGCCTGCAGAGGCTTCCTGGGCCTTTAGATGGTCTCTCAGTCTGAGCCGGGTTACTAGTGTTTGCTGTTTCGCCTGTTCAGGTATTTCAAAGACTTTCTTGTGCATAAGAAATGTCGCCAACGCTGTCTGTCTGGGCACGTCCTCTAACGCTATTGGGTAAAGCTGAATGGCGCTCAACGGGACGGGGGGAGGCTTTTACGGTAAAAGGCGTATTGTCTGTGATGTCAGAGCAGGGTACCGTCACTTCCACGGACTTCTATGAATTCCTGAAAAGGGGAAAATCTTTGGATGGCTGCTTTAAACGACTGTGTCTAATTTTCAAGGCCATGTCAGAAAAGTTCATCAAGGACACCATGACCACCTTCCAGCCGGGCCAGACGGTCTTCGCCAAAGTGACCAACCTGGATGAGGAGAAGCGGAGGTTCCTGGTCACGCTGATGATGTCAGAAGTCCTCACGCCAGGAGGAGACGCCCAGACCAGACTCATCAACGGTCTGCAGGAGAGGCGAGCCGTCAATGAAATGTTCGCCCTCAGAGGTGCGTTTAGTTTGGGGAACTTTTCACACCTGTGTGGCGATAAACTGAAAATTTATCGTTATCGAAATTTCTGACTCTTATCGTGAAAATTTTCCCCCCAAAAATGAAAGATGTGTGTAGGTTGGCAGCGTTCATGTCCCTTTAAGAAGCTGTACCACCTTGAGTCGCGTTAAAATGGGCGTGTTCGAGTTGAGCGGCGCCGAGTCTGGAAAGCAGACGAGAGCAGACGGACGCAGCAGGGGGCGTGGCTGAAAGCCGGCGTTTAAGTCAGACGCGTTTCCCTGCATGTGTAGCTCACGGGTGACGATGGATGAAGAAGTCACGTTAGCGTTCATACTTGTTTAAATATTTACTTTAATTCTGGCGCCTGTTAGCAACCCGAACACATCCTCACGTGCTTGTGGATATCATATGTTGTATATGAAGACATGACTGTAATAATAAGTAAAGGTTATCACCTGTAGGTTCAGTGGGCTCATAGGAAACGTGAGAAAGGAACACACAACACATTTCTCTTTATGGCCTATAGAGTCATCAACGTAACATGATTTACAGAATACATGTGACCAACATATTATACTCGATCACTGGATGTTTGGATCAGAACGTGAGCCAATCAGATCTTAGATCAGGTGAGAGCCAGGGTGGAGAGCAACTGCAGTGCTTTGCTCCAAAATCTGTAGAACTGGCTCATCTCAGGCTAAAACACGTGACAGCCCCATCTAGTGGACAACTGTTGTTTCTGCACATGTAGTTATCGTCCAGTTATCGTTCTCCAGGTGAAGTCCTCACTATATGGTGATATTGATTTTAGGCCATATCGCCCAGCCCTTCTATGTGGTGAGAGAGTATGCCTGGCTCGACCAAAGTGTGGCCCGGGGGCCGTTTGCGGCCCTCTGAGTGATTTAGTGCCTCTGTGGAAAGGCGGCGTTTTAGCAGACATGAGGCCTGTTGCTGAGCAGCGTGAATAAAGTAGCACCACAGAAACCCGGGTGGTCGTGGCCCTCGCCCTGAAAACCTGGTCTACACCCTTCTCTGTTCTCCGCTTCTTTCTTCTTTCAGGTGGCCGTGAGCTTCGGCAGCAGCTGCTCGCTCTGTCTGTCGGTCAGAAGCTGAAGCTGACGGTTGACTCTGTCACGGAAAGCGGCGCCACGTTCACGTCTGACGAGTTAAAGGACGCCACTCTCCTCGCTACCAAGCATCACACGACGGGTAACGGCAGAACCAGACAGAAGCTCTTTTAATATTATTAATAATATTCTGAATGCTTGATGTAATCACAAGAACCTACAAAGGTTTGGTTTAATCTGTGAAACTCAAAAGTCTTTTTTTTTCTACCCGTCTTTGAACTCATCAACGCTACAGGCTAATTCCTGCAAAGGTGTCTGCCCAGCAAAAGCTTTTCCTTTAAACTGGAATCAGGCAGAGTCTGCATCAGCTGAGCAGACGCCAGGAGTTGGTACTGGCACCAGAAACCCAAATCGGTGCGTCTGCACCTGTCGTGTGTGAAGTTCTGTCCAGAGAGCCGCAGCTCCACCAGCTGTGAAGATATAAAGCAGGGGTGGGCCGCTATCCAGCGTATTTTAGTTTCAACCCTGCTTCAACACACCTGATTTCAATCAGCAGGTGATTAACGGGCTTCTGCAGCGCCCGATGAGCTGCCGCACACGTGAATCAGAAGTGTTGGAGCAGAGACGTGCAGGATACCGGCCCTCAGGTTCCCCAGGCCTGGTTTAAAGAGTTTGTGCTCGAACGTATGAGATAAACGTCCCATTAGCCGTCACAAGCTGGTTCTCTGCATGTGACCCGTCCCCGTGTGGGCTGCAGCGGCGGTCGTGCTCAGGAGCGATGTGGTGGTGTAGCCCCCCCCCCCCCCCCCCCAGTCCACTCTGAGTGTCTAGCGGGGAGGCGTTGGGTCCCTTTGGGGTGGCCCGACCGGGACTGAACCCACTATCTCCCGGTCCCGGGTCTTTTAGACTGAAAGGATTAATGGGTTAGGGTTTTAATTGTTATACAAAATAAAAAAATCAATAAACAATAACTAAAAACTTCGTTTTTAAAGTTTTATGATCCTTTCGTGTTTTTATTGCGTCTGTTGGACGGCCTCGCGTCTGTCAGCGCGCCCCAGGGCAGCTGTGGCTACACCGTGGCTCATCACCACCAGCGCGTGAATGGGTGATTGTGTTGTGAAGCGCCTTGGGGGGCTGCAGAAGCCTAAGAAGGCACTTCACAAATGTGATGATGCTGTTTTCTAACACGGATGTTTTTGTCTGGTGGAACCTTCCAGGTGTTGAGCTGACCCCAGGACAGAAGGTCGTCTCAGTCGTCCTTCATGTTGACATCCTGACTTGCTGTGTCCACATTTCTGTCCTTCCCAAGCTGGTGGGGAAGAAGAAGTCTGTAGGTTGCCGTGGTTTCCCCTAAAACACATGCAGCCTGCTGGCTGTGGTCCTGCTGCTTTATGGTGGTTTTATTTGTTTCTCCTGTAGTTGGCGGAGGAATCGCGCTACACGGCTACGGTGCAGCACATCGATGGAGACTTTGCCGTCGTGTCTCTGGGCGACACGGCCCAGCTGGCTGTGATCCACACCAGCAGCCACCTGAATGACATCGTCTCGTTGAACTCTGGCACGATGAAAGTCGGCGCCACGTTGGCTGTTGAAGTGATAGAATCCAGTTGCGAAGCGCTACAAGGGCTCCCCCTGGTGTCGGGGCTGTGCGGCGCACCCAAGCGAGAGCGCACCACCTCAGAGACCCAGGCGGGCTCTGGGGGTCACTGCTACGGCGAAATCCTGCAGGGCACGGTTCGGTCCGTGAAGCCGACCCGCATTCAGCTGGTGCTGGAGGACGGGAGCAAAGCCAGCGTGCACGTGTCTGAGGTGATGGAGCCCGCCGCCGTGCGTCTGGGGTCGTTCCCCACGTCCTCCATCAAAGTAGGCAGCAGCGTCACCGGCAGGGTGATCGGAGGTCAAGAGGTCTCCAGTCAAAGGTGAGCGCATTGAGAATTGGCTACTTTTCACGTGCCGATAAAACTCTCTAATCTGACTGTTAATGAACCTAAACTGTCTTTGTTGCAGATTTCTGCCTTTTTCTCATCCCAGATTTACCTACAGGATTCCTGAGCTCACACTCATTCCCAGGTAACCTCCTTTAGCTGAGACTGCCAGGTCACCGGGTTTATCTGCGTCCGTGATGCAATAATGTCTCACCAAGATCTAGCACTGATGATGGTCGTCTGAAGCCTTCTCCAGCACATCCCGCACATTCTGATTATCCAATAGGAGGCTCCCACCTGTCTGCTTGGCGAAGTCCAGGCGGTGATGTTGTTATGGATGAACTTTGTGTCTAGCTCACTGTTTTTATTTAGTTTATTAAAGCAAACAAAGAAAATGTCGGTGATTTATTTTCTCCCTAGCCGGTAGCAGGAAGCCCGGCGCCGTTAGCGTGCCGCCAAAGTAAAGCTCCACGGATCACTTAATGAGCGACACATTCGTTCTTCTTGCAGCAAACTGGAAGACGGCGCCGATTTCAAATCCGTTTCAGCTCAAGAAAAACTCAAGAGCTATAAAGTCGGGGAAGAAATCACAGGTTTTGTGTCAAAGGTGAGATTTGAAGCCGCGCTGCCTCTTACGGCTCTACTGAGCTCGGCGTTTCCATGGAAACGCTGAGAGAGCATTAGCTTAAGTGTTCGGTTTTTGTCTAGTTTCATCCAGACAGGAAGTGTTTGGACATCACCACCTACCTGTGTGTCACCGGGACGGTCGAGCTGCTCGCCATGATCACGGACCCCGCGGTAAGATGATGTCATCGTCCGATTGTGTCAAAAGTAAGAAATAAACCAAATACTGAAGCACTGGTGACCGTTTTTCCCAGGATGCCTCTCGCCCAGGGAGACGGTTCAAACTGGGCCAGGCGGTTCGTGTTAAAGTGGTCGAGGCGAGCGTCAAGCCCCATCGCTTGGTGCTCTCACTCACAGGTAGAAGCTGCCTTCTAGCGTTAAGTGATGTCATCGTCGGCGTGTTATTTATCACACGATACCCGACTCGAATCCTTTTTTCTCAGGTTTCCACAAACTGGAGAAAGGCCTCGTCACTCTTGGGATGGTGCTCGACGTTCAGGAACGAGATGGTCTCCGTGTCAGGCTTCCTTTCGGCGGCCTCGGCAACGTCTCCGTCACCGACCTGAGCGACACCTACGAGCCGCGTCCTCTAGAAGCGTTCAGCAAAGGCCAGCTGGTCAGGTGAGCGGGTCGGACAGCTGTTTTAGATTCGTCCGGCGTCCTAACATCTGGGAGTCTTCACACCTCTGGTTAGGCTCGAAGCTAAACTTCACCCACAAACACCGGCTTTCTGCTCGCAGGTGTTTCCTCTTGGATTTGAAAAACAAAACGTGGCAGTTGTCCCTCCGTCCTTCCAGGTGAGAGGACTCGTCGCACACGGTAGAGTTTACGTTTGATTCTCGGCTTTTAAAGAACACGAACTTCATCACTTCCTCCTCCAGGCTGTCTCCGCAGCAGGCCAAGCGGGCGAGAGACCCGGAGGTCTCGTCTTTAGACCAGCTGAAGGAAGGCCAGATCATCCGAGGCTACCTGAAGTCCATGACAGAGCAGGGGGTCTTCATCAGGTAGCTAGAGCAGAGCCGAGCAGCATGCTCCCGCTGGTTCTGGAAGGATTCGGCACATTTCCTCTCCTGGTTTTCTCTCCAGGTTGTCAGGAAGCATCACAGGAAGAGCCCAGCTGCAGCAGGCCACCAAGTACTTTGTTAGAAGTCACAAAATCCTCTGTGACAAAGTTCCCGTCAACACGCTGCTCACCACCAAAATCCTCAGGTAAGCATCTCGCTGCAGCTCCGACCCCGGGAGGCGTGAGAGGAATCAGGGAAACCTCACAGAAACGGGCTTAAAGGAACCCGATTTCCATTTCAATTCCGTTTCAAACTAAGCTTCTGCACAGCAGGACAGGAAGTGACATACTGTCTTTGAACAAAGAGGTCCCTTCCTCTGCTGCTGGAAGCCTCCTCACGCCCGAGCGAAGCTGCGAGGGAAAGAGGAGGAGGAGAAACGGCTTGTGTCTTAGAAAAGGATGGTCCACTTTAATTCCCACCTCCAGCCTCCAGGTGGCAGCAGAGGAGCCGTTAAACCAGGAAGCTTGTTGTAAAGATGTGTCATGAGATGTGTACCCTGTCTCAGCATCAACAGAGACGAGGAGCTGGTGGACCTCTCGCTGCTCTCCAAGAACACCGGACAACCAGACATCCTCCCAGGGTCCCTCGGTCTGCCGCTGCGACGCGTCCAAAACGACAAGAAGCGCCGTCTGCCGGAGAGCGCACAGGTACCGGCAACTCACCAGAACAAGGTGTGTGTTTGGAGTTGTGTTAACACCTCGTTTATTTGTTAGAAACACACAGCCTCTCAGATCCAAACGAAGAAGAAGAAGACGACGACGGATGGAGAGGACAGTGGAGTGGAGGTGTACTTCAGAGAGGAGGAGGATGAAGACAAACCTGCTGATGTAAGCCAAGAGCACAGGAAGTGTGTTTTTGCATGAAATGTCCTCTTGTGCAGCTGGAAAGTTTTCTCCTCCGTGCAGGCGAGTAGCGGCTCAGCGGGCCCGTCCAGGCTGCAGGTGGCTGCGGGGTTCTCCTGGGATGTGCGTCTGAGCTCTCTGAAACCTGCTGCAGCTGCAAAAGAGGAGGATCCCAGCGACGGAGAGGGCCAAGAAGGAAACTCTAAGGTGAGAACATCCAAGTGATCTATGTGATAACCTCATCACAGCTTTACGTAGATGTGCTGGATCTGTCATCGTCATTCCAGCCCCAGAAGAAATCCCGCCATGAGCTGGAGCAGGAGAAGAAGGCGGCAGAGAAGGCTCTGGTGCAGACGGAAGCCAAGCTGATGGATCCAAACCTGCGGCCCGAGGACGCCGCCACCTTCGAGCGGCTGCTCTTGGCCTCGCCCAACAGCTCGCTGCTCTGGCTGCAGTACATGGCTCACCACCTGCAGGGCACGCAGATCGAGCAGGCCCGGGCTGTGGCCGAGAGGGCCCTGAAAACCATCTCCTTCAGGTCCGACGCAGGTTTAAACTCTGCTCGTCAAACTCCACAGCACGCAGGGTGTAAACCGTTCTTCCTGCGTTGTCCAGAGAGGAGCAGGAGAAGCTGAACGTGTGGGTGGCCCTGCTGAACCTGGAGAACATGTACGGCACAGAAGACAGCCTGAAGAAGGTGTTTGAGCGCGCCGTGCAGTTCTGCGAGCCCATGCCCGTTTATCAGCAGCTGGCGGACATCTACGCCAACTCCAACAAAGTCCAGGTTCGTCTGGTCTGCCATCAGACACGTTTGGGTCTGAAAGCTTCTGCAGCATCTGATGTTGGGTGTTTGGTTTGCAGGAGGCAGAGGGCCTCTACAAGACGATGGTGAAGCGTTTCCGCCAAAATAAAGCTGTGTGGTTGAGTTACGGCTCCTTCCTGTTGCAGCAGGGCCAGGGCGATGCTGCCGCTGGCCTCCTGCAGAGGGCGCTGAAGAGCCTTCCTCCCAAAGACAGTAAGGCGGCCAGTTTAACCAGGTTAACCATAATCTGCCAAACATGGAGCAAACACGGTCGCGTGGGACGCGCTGGACGATGGCGTAGAAACGGACACGTCTTAGGAAGTGTTCTCAAACATCTGAACTCTCTTTTTACATTTTAGAGGAAATTAAACGTTTAAAAGCACGTTTGTCTCAATAAGAGAAAATGTTTATGACGAAGACACGATGGACTTATTTAAAGTCTTAGAGGGAAACTTTAAACCGGGATTTTGCCCGTTTAGATGTTTTTTTTTTTTTTTTTGGTTCGTGTTTTAAACGTTTCGGCGTCGTTCTCCTCAGGTGTGGACGTAATCGCCAAGTTCGCTCAGCTGGAGTTCCGTTACGGCGACGCCGAAAAGGGTCACCACATGCTTGACAAAGTCCTGACGAGCTACCCGAAACGAACGGACATCTGGTCCGTTTTCCTCGACCTCACCATGAAACACGGATCGCAGGAGGAAGTCCGGTGAGGAGCGCTCGCCCCGCCGCTCTGGCATCCTCTGCTTGTTGTTGTTGTTTAAAACGGAATGCTGTCCTGCGTCTCTTGCAGGTCCCTCTTCGATCGAGTGATCCACCTCAGCGTTTCTGTGAAGAAGATCAAGTTCTTCTTCAAGCGCTACCTGGAGTACGAGAAGAAGCACGGCACCCCGCAGAGCGTCCAGGCGGTCAAAGAGAAGGCCATGGAGTTCGTGGAGAGCGAAGGCAGAAACGCTGCGGCCACGACGCCACGCGGAGCTCCAGATGGTCGGGGACGCGTGAAATGATCCACGTCTCGGCTTTTATTTGTAGGATGTCGTAATCGTCTGTAAACGCTAAAACAAGCACCTGCTTTTTACCCGTCTGTAAATTAAAGAACCTTCTGGTCGACCTTTAAAGACTCCCACGCCTGTGCAGACGTTACACGACACTTTATTTGGAATACAAAATAACATCATACAGGGAGACCTACACACAGACAAGCAAGACTAGTTTCTAGCAGTCTTTTTGTTTTTCGGGGAGGGGGTCTCGGGACACAATCGGTAACATTTTCTACGTAAGCGGTGGTCGCTCCGGCCAGGAGTGGTGGGAGGGGCATCGTCTACGTTGGCAGTATCTGAGGATGCGTGTGGCACTGGGTTCTAGGATATGGACGTGGTTTGTGCCGGCTGCGTTGGCATCACCCCTGAGGTCGTAGAGGTATCCGTAAGGTCCTGCTCTGCTCGTCCGGCGTGACATCCGGCTCTAATGTGGCTCCTCCTGGCGGTTTCAGGTGAACAGTGCAACATGGAAGCAGAACTAACATCATTTATGACGATCACCACCCAGAACCGCTCAGACCCATCTGATCAAACACATTGGCACTATCAATAATCCAATTCCCGTTGAGGCGTATTGCTCGAAGGTCAGCGCTTCCACTTGGGATCGTTGTCGATTACCTTTTTGAGATGACCGATCATCTTCGGTGTGTTTAATGTGTGTTTTTCTGGAAAGGGGAGTCTAGTTTCGTACTTCCCCAGCTGTCTCACACTTCTTCTGGATCCATGGGACCCTCGGCGCCCTGGGGAGCGTCGGAGTGGAGCCGCAGGATGGGTTTGTTACACATAGGGCACACGCTCCGGATCTCCAGCCACTTAAGGAGGCACCTGATGGGAGCAGACAGAAAAACCCGTTTAGCATCTGTTCGGTCGTAGGACACCTACAGAGGGTTTCTGAGCCTTTAGGTAGTCTCTCAGTCTGAGCTGGATTACTGACATAGATGGACTTTTGCTCCAGATTCTAGAAATGTACTTTCAGCAGGTGAACATGAAGTATACATAAATATAAGGGACAAGAACCTTTAAACCGGTTCGGACTACCATACATGTGGTGGCAACAGGCCAATTTAGAGATACATTTAAATTCAGGCACTTAAAAACAAAAAACAGATAATAGCTCCTCCCACAACCGCTGTGGTCACCCTGCCCGCTCACCCGAGGGCTCCACAAACGAGGAGGGTATCGCTGCAGACCCGGAGACCGCAGATTCAGGCTTGTACTGTTTTTGAGACGGCGCCGCCCACTGACCGCAAGCATTCCAAGATGGAGTACGATCAGAGAGTAAGAAAGAAGGAAGAAAACCAAAAACACAATGGACCATCCAAAGGACCAATAATAATGCAGCTGGGTTTTAAATAAAGTTTTACTTTAATAAAATGTGTTCAGTTAATCGCAAAGATCCACAGCCTTCTGCATTGAATTAATGAGCCACGTGTGTTTTGGTCCATCAAAGGTGTTATGGGGTGGTTGATCTAATTCAATTTTATTACATAGCGCCAAATCATGACAAGAGTCGTCTCAAGGCACTTCGCATGATAAACACTCCAATTCAGGTCAGTTCATTAAGCCAATCAGAAAAAATGTTTCCTTTATAAGGAACCCAGCAAATTGCATCGAGTCACTGACTAGTGTCAGTGACTTTACAGCAATCCTCATACTAAGCAAGCATGCAGCGACAGAGGAGAGGAAAACTCCCTTTTAACAGGAAGAAACCTCCAGAGGATCCTGGCTCAGTACAAGCAGCCATCCTCCACGACTCACTGGGGATCGAGAAGACTGAGCAGACACACACACCAAGCATCTAAGGATGTCCAGAACCAGGAAAATTGAAAAAAAAAAAAAGTCTACAAACAACTTCAGTTAAATAAATATAAAAACTTTTATTATTAAAAGTTACACGTGAGTTGTCAAATTTGTATTCTGAGAACTACTTCACTGAAGCGTTACCAACGAACAAAGCTTCACCGACAATTACATATTTTTATACGTAACTGTTACAGTAGAAGCTTGAATCTGCAGCAGGCGTGAATCTGCGGTGTCCAAGTCTGCAGCCTTGAATCTGCAGTAAGTCTTGAATCTGCAGTTGCAGTTACACTTTGGTCCTTTAGAGGTCGCTGTCTTAAAAAAAACAGTACAAGCCTGAATCTGTGGTCTCCGGGTCTGCAGCGTAGACGTCCTTAAGAAGAATTTATCAGGAAAACCTTTATAGACCCATTTATTTCAGCTTCTTAAGAACTTTGCTGTTTGAGATGCCAGAATTATGTAGTCCGTTACAAACAAAATGTGTTACGATGAAACAGACTACACATGTTCTCATGTCCTATTATTCGGTCACATCTCTTAAGCGCCGCGTTTTTAATCGTGTTTCGGAGACGATCTAGAAGGCAGCCTAATTATTTGACTATTCAAAGACAATAAGAGATAAGCAGGCAACCGTTTAACCAATCACAGCAGGCCTGACCCTATCAAGGCAAGGCAGCTTTATCTGTTGGGCAGATTTCACACACAAACAATTAAATGTGCGTTCTAGGAGCAAGAACACAAAACAGCAGATTCTATAATCTAATTTCAAAAGTAGGAATCAGATGAATGGAGAAGTTAAAGGGTGAGCAGTGCCAGTGCATGTGTGCTGCTTTTATACACTCACTGCTTTGGCCTCACATGTCGCGTTGCAAACACGAGTCTTGCACTGGAACGTTGCTAACCACTGGCGTAGTTTGTCTCACGCGAGTCTCCCAAGATGGCATGTGCAGCCAATCACACTGGCCCTATGCGTTATGGAGGTAGGACTTGAGGAGAGAACGTCGTTTAGCCCTTTCTGCACCTCTAACGAGACCTTGAATGGCGGTCATTGCTGGATATCGGCGGGGCACGTCACCTCTGTGTCCATGCCAAACCTAAGCCCTTGGTGAGCAGCATAGTAGCTAAAAGCATCTCCACCCTGAAGGTTCTGACCCGAGGTTGCTAAGGATCTCAGAGCCCTGCTGGGCTACAGGAAGGAGATCTGACATGTACTCTGGTCCCATGTGATTCATAAACTAGTAGTAGCACTTTGAAACAGATTCTGTAGTTTACTGGTAACCAGTGTAGAGACCTAAGAACAGGAGTGATGTGTTCGGTTCTCTTGGTTCTTGTTAAGACTCTAGCAGCAGCGTTCTGAACAAGCTGCAGCTGCTTCACAGCTTTTTGGGAAAACCAATCAGGAGACCATTGCAATAGTCCAGCCTGCTGGAGATGAACACATGAATGAGTTTCTCTAGGTCTGGTCTGCACCTCTGAGTCGTGATGTTTGATACAGATGATAAAACACTGATCTAGAGCTAAAACAAAAGACGAGAACATTTCAGTTGTTGAAACAAGTAACACTTTTAAATGAAACCTGAACATAAAACATTTGTTAGAAATATTCTGGTATTAATGGCAGATGGAAAAAACTAGTTATTTGTGTTCAAATCGGTTTAGAGGTTATGATTAATTTAAACTTGGACTATTTGAAAGCAACTTCTTCTGCCACTAACACTACTGTCATCATGTAGGGTTAGGGCGGGGGTCAGCAATCCGCGGCTCTGGAGCCGCATGCGGCTCTTCCATCCACCTGATGCGGCTCTCAGTGCTTGTAAAATAATGAATGGGTATTTAAATAAAATGCTTTATATTTTACTGCATTAATTGTATGCCAATTCTATGTAAAGATTGTCTGCGTAAACCTGAACAGGCCCAACCCGGTCTTACTGTGAGATCGGGTTGACGCGTCACGCTTGTGCGTAATCATAGGCGCTTCCTGAGCTGAAGAGGATGTGAGATTCTGGGATTCTCCTCAGCTCCTGGATGTGTCGCCACATTGGAGACAGGAACAAGTGCTATTCAGCCAAACTTTCATAATCAGGGAACATTTTCTAAGTGACAAGTCTCGCTTCAGTCGGAGGAATCTTCCTGCATGCGCCCTGGTTCTGCGACGTGCTCCAAGCCCCTCTCCACATCTTCAGCTCGCTGTGTACCTTATGTACGCGCTGACAGCGAGCTGCGCTGAGCGGTGTCCAGCTCAGATGTTCAGATGGGAATCTTTTCTTGAGTGATTTAGCTACATCTGCGATGTGTGTAACGAATAAAACGTCAGTTCATCTGCATGCGTCGGGGTAATTCTTTCTATTCTTTCTCCATCAAAATAAATGGTCAAATACGGGAATTATCCGGTCAAAACAAGCCCTGCTTTTAACTGTTCTGTTTTCTTGTGAAAATTGTTGCAAATAGATATAATTTAACTTGATTAACACCAGAGCCAGGCGCACGGCGCCGTTGTCTCCGTCGCTGTAATTGAGGGAAAAACAAAATGATCGGATCCTTTTCTGACCTTCCCCACCTACAAAGTTTATTTACAACAATCAAACGTGACAGAGCCTGGATTTGTATTCTGATCAGTCTAAACATGTTTTAAAAAGAAACGTACGACAAAATTGGCACCTGCTCAGTAAAACCACCAACAGGGTGAAAAATATCAAAATATTGTAGGCAGAGACGGGCTACAACTTCTGGATCCACTTTATATAAATCGTTTTATTGATTATCATCTTATGAAAGATAACTTTGATGTACACGAGCGACCGTTACTGGCTGCTGTCACCTGTTGTGAGCAGCAGTGTGCTGTCTTGAGGGTAGGCCCCGCCCACAACGCCGCGGCTGCTGTGGCTCCCAGTGTTTTCTTTACTGTGGGAAACGGGTAATAATGGCTCTTTGATGGGAACAGGTTGCCGACCCCTGGGTTAGGGTCATGTAGGGTCATGTAGCGCTGCATCAGAAGTTAGCAGCAGCTCTGAGACCCTCGGTGCAACCTGGGACACTTCTAACAGGAAAATTAAATATAATGTAATAATATTAAAAAACCTTTAATACAGAATCAACAGGAGTATGAAAGTGTAAAATAATTATCAACCTCGTGACACTTCTGGGATGAAAGCTGCTTTAAGATCCACTTTGGCCCAGGCCTCTCTCTGACTAAGATCTCTGAAAAAGATCTCAGTTTCTACAAACTGAGGCTGTTCAAATCTGATTTAAAATTCCCATCTAAAAGGTCCCAAACTAACACTGTTTGCAACAATTCCCACAGCATATTTTAAAAGAAGTTAATTATCATTATTATTAAAGCTAATTTGGAAAACAAATGGGCCTGAAACCTCTTTAACAACGTTCTACCAGAGCAGAGCCACCGAGTCCCAAAAGAGACAAACATCATTTAAAGTCACGGACAACCAACGACATCTGGACCTAGAAAACTGGTGTTTAACGCCATCTCGTTTCCTCTGGCAACGCGGGCTTTCGCTTCCGGCAGGCGTGGCCTACGATAGCCGACGGGACGGGTGAGTGCTCCACGACGGCGCTTGCATTCAAACTTGGCTTGTTCCGGAGGTTCGCTGTAGCAGCCTGACGGGTAAATGAACTGTGACATTTGAACAATTTGAAAACTGTTCTTTTGAAACTCACTTCTTGTGAAATGCGTGTGAACACGGACACACTCCCAGTTCATCTCGGGTCCTGAACTCCTCCAGGCACACCGCGCAGGTTTGCTGCAGGAACACACACAGGAACATTAGGTTAACCATTTACTCAAGCAGCATCATTTACATCATTTTTTGTGGTCATAGAAAAATTATTAATTTAATTCTTACAACATTTAAATGAATAAAAATATGATAAAATATTTAAACAGATGGGAGAATGTAATGCAATGTAAAAACCGAATTTATGATTTAAGTGGGAAACAGAATAATTCCTAGATCCAACTGTCAGAAGTGCATTATGAACGTGCTCCTTTCTGGGGCCTGCCCCTAGTGGACGAGGTGGGAACTTCCAGGTTTGTTTTTGGCAGGGGATGGAGCTAACTGATGACATCACACAACGGACCACAGCTTTAATGATGCGTTCCCAAACAAATTTACTTACACGAAAATACAAGTACTTTTAAACGAACTGGTCCTTGTTTGCATTAGTTTTGTAGCAAAGCCTGGTTTATCTAAACAGCTGACTGTTGTTGCCTTTATTCAGTCGTTTAAATCCGCTCTAATGAACACATCAGCCGGTGTTTGGAATAACGCTCGAGCTGTTTCCAAGCAACAAGGCAGGCATGACACTGAATTTAAAACCTAATTTCCTGCAAGTCTGATAAATAAAAAAATAAGCAAATACAGAAACAGTCTCGTCATGAGCATTAAAGGACTTTAGGGGTAATTCCTTTAGAATGACAGCAGTTACTGCTGAAGTCAGACTGAGATTTCTTTCTCTTTGCTTGAATTTGTGAGAAATCTCCACCCTTGTTTTGCATCGTAGCCTACTGATCGCATCCTGATCGAGTTATCTGGGTGAACTAACTCTCCTGTCTCGTTGTGGATCATCTGAGCTCGTGTGGAAACATTGCGGTTAACATGAAATGAAAGATTGTGCAGGAAAAACAACACATGACTCACTCCAAGGAGGCTCAGTTTCTTGCTTGCTCCTTTCAGCACCACCTAGAGTAGAAAAAAGCAACAACAAAATCATCATTCCTGTCCGACATTACTGCAGAAAAGACTTCCTTTCAGCTGAGTTTGGTATGAAGATGCATCCAGACAATGATGCAGGGATGGAGTCAAGGTCGTCTATGGAGTATTGCCAAGTTCCCGCTCTGATAGTTAGAGCGCGTGATGCTGAAGGCCCATCGGTATTTATGTCCCCCCTCGGAGGTCCGTCTTACACATTCACCCCCAGTGACACGCTGCAGTGGCTTACCTCGTTGTAGCTGAACTGCTCCCTGGTTCCTTGTTGTTTCAACCTGAGGAGGGCAGAGAGAACAACGGTAGATACACAGCTGGATCAGAAGTAACAGGTCAGCGATTCTGCAGGTCGCTGCAGAACACGAGTGGGTGTTCCTCCACTTGTAGACACAGCTGACAGAACATCACCTCTCCCTGTCTCTGGGCTTCGAAGAGATTCAGACCCACGTTCTCCTCCTGTAAACCCCACCTCCTTCTCTTTGTGCCATGTTAAAAGTGGCACACATCATCTGAGCTGTTTTAGTAAAAAGTTAGAAATAATCACGTTGTAGCGGTTGTTCAAAGCTTCTAGAACGCTGTTTGAAGGAATCGCTCTGATGCTGATGATAGCCTGATGAGCTAACGGATAACTGGAGCACATCCCAAGCGCATAGCTGCCATCTTTAGACGTCATTAGGGGTGTAACGGTTTGGTGCACCGCTGGTTTAGCACCTCGGTTTGGTTCGGTTTCATTACTTTGAGGGAACAAATTTTAAAAAGGGTTTTTTTGCGTAAAGAGGCACATTTTTAATAACATTTAAAATTAAATTCTCCCAAAAAATATTCTCAGATGACAAAAAAATGTATAAAATAATCTATAAATCTAACCGACTGAGTATTTTCTGTTTAGGACAAGGCAGCATAATCACAGAAACAACAGACTGAACCATTGAAAATAGAAATTTTTTCTATTTTTAGCTAAATAACTTCAGGCTCATTCAACCTTCATGGTTTTTAACACATTTTTACATTTTAAACTGAACGAATAAGACAAAAAATTCATGTTTTTAACAGAAACATGAATTTGTCCACACCGTGAGGACACATCTGTCGTCATAATGTAGAACTACCCTCTCACTACAGACAGGTGCTGTTAACTTCTGTCGAAATGAAATGAGATGCCTTTACTGTCATTACACACATGTACAATGAGATTGAGAGCGACACCTTCTGCAGTGCAAAAACAAGCAGGAGAGATCAAATATGTTAAAAAGAGAAACATCATCAATTTAAAAATAAAAATGCAGAAAGAACAGAGAAAAAAGGGGTTGCACGGTTCTCGGCTCTGAATGCAAAAATGATGGAAGGAGAGAATAATTTCAAACGTTATTTACAAAAATCTGATAGCCAGTGCGGGTTATTGCACATGATCAATATTGCACAGTGGTGATGAATATATTTGGTATGTTAGGTGCTATTAGGGCTAGTTATACATCACAGAGTAGTTGTTTTGCAATGCTGACACACAGTAAACGTCACAGTGAATGTACGGAGGAGGGCTGGTAGTCCCTTCTGAGTCAGTGCGTGAGAGTTCAGAGCGCTGATGGCTGTGGGAAAGAAACTGTTCTTGAATCTAGTTGTTTTGGTGCTGATGCATCTGTGGCGCCTCCCTGAGGGCAGCATCTTGAACAGGTCGTGACCAGGGCGGGAACTGTCCTTGATGATGTGTTTTGCTCTGTTGAGACAACGGGAGGAGCAGATGTCTGCCAGGGGGTAGGAGAGGGCGGCCGACGATCTTCTGAGCTGATGTTACTTCTCTCTGAAGCCTCTCCCGGTCTGCCATGGTGCAGTTGCCGCACCAGACTGTGATGCAGTACGTCAACAGGCTCTCGATGGATGAGCGGTAGAAGGTCAGCAGGTTTAGCATTGCAGTGGTTGCTAGGCAACAGTACATAGGCTGCAGCTGGTAATACCGTCCAATTTAAATGCAGTTCACTTCCGGTCTTCTCGCTAAACAAAGGACCAGGTGTCTGGTATCGACACCGGTCAACATCGGGCCTTTTAAAGATGCAGCTGCTTGTGTTGCTAGCTAATGGCTAATGTCTACAACACAGTCACTCGTCTGTGTCAGACTCGGCTCATGCCTGTGTCGTACCAAACAAGCCTAAAGCTTGGTTTATGCTTGACGCGTCCGCGAGGTTCGCACGGCTCCGCGTGGCGAAATTGCGTCATTTTAACAACCACGCCCCTCCACCGCGTCTCTGCACAGCCCAAAATTTCCGCAACGCGCACCTAGGAAAATTTCTAACAACGCGGACGGTCGGACGCGGAAAAACATGGCGGACCGGCAAGAACTAGTATGGCAGAGGTTCGTAAATACAGACATTTGTATGATTCAGCTCTCAGAGATCACCGTGATCAACATGTTGTTAATATTTCTTGGAGAGAAATAGCTCGCACTGTCGGAAAAGACAAGGACGCTGTTAAAAATGCTGGAATGCCATGTTGTAAACAACAGTTTTTACTTCTACTATGGTGTAGTGTTGGATGCATGCCGTAGAGCTCCATGCTGCCCCCTACAGTTTGGGAGAATATTGGCTCACCGCAGAGACAAGCCGCACGAAACATAAACGCTGCAAGTTGTGAAGCGCGTTCCATCCGCGAGCCGCATCACCGCGCGGAAAGTGAATGCGTCAAGCATAAACCAAGCTTTACTGTAAAACACAAATGCATATACTACACCCTTACTCATTTTATCTGCATGTGCAAAGATCACCGCTAAAGACAAACGTAACTGCATCCAGAGGGCCAAGCCCGGCAGAGGTTTCCTAAGATCTCTGCCAGAAGATCCAAGTCATGGAAAGCTGATGAACAGGACACCAATACAGCAAACTAACCGTTAGCTCATCAGTCCTGTTGGCTGCAAACTTTTCTTTTCCAAACTGAGGCTGTTCACTGAGCCATTTTTAACAGAGGGTGAAAATCTAACCTTTTACACTGAAACACTTTATATTTCAGAGTTATGATAGCCTGAAATGGCCTCGATACCCTTGATCTTCTCCACATTTATCTAAATAAGTAGCATAAGGATTAACGAGGTAATAATCAGCATCTCACGTCTTTAACGAGAACGCATCACAGAGGGAGTTAGAGGGCTTCCTGGAGTGAAATCAGAAGGTTAGAAGGAGGCAGAGTCAGAACCAAATCATTAATATTTGATCTGATGATCATCTCTAGTGTAAAACACGAGGTCCCCCAGAGGACGAGCAGCCAATCAGCTTAAAGTTGCTCCGACCTTTCAGCTCCCATTAAAACCATCAGCAGAGACTTTAGATCTCCTCTCTCACAAACCGAAAGACAATCGTTACTAACGAGCCAGAACCAGAAATTAGGACGTTTCTTTTTCCCACGTGGTGATCTAACAGCCGCTCTGCCTCGTTGCTGTTTTTGTCTTTCCTAAAGTGATTCCAGCAGTGAATAAATAAATCTTACGTCTCCAGCTGAACCGTCATGTCCAAAGATGATGACTTTTGGCTTCAGAGAGGCCAAGATAATGAGCACCACATGCTCAACCCCCCAAATACAGCTAAAAAGACCGTCTGAGCAGCCACTGTGTTCAAAACGCAAATCCTTACCGTCAAAACACCAGAGATTTTCAGATTTTAAACCTTTTGCAGCGTTTACAAAGAGTTTGACTGAATAATTAAACGATTCAGCTCCTTTTTTTGTCTAATTCTGATTTTGTGCACTTTGGTGCCACACAGATGGTTTTGTGGGTTTCAGAGACGACGGCCACCTGCCGCGACTGAAGGTGACTTTAAAAAGGCGGCAAGTCAAAACAAAGAGGTGAAAGGTGTTAAAACCAGCTGCTCAGCTGGAGAGAAGCGGGTACCTGGGTAACAGCTGGAGTGGGGCTCTCATCATCACAAGCTTTGAACACGGCAGTGGCACTAATATCAGTTTGCAGCTCCACCTACCTGAAGAGGTAGCAGCAGAAGATGAGGCTGAGCATGAAGACGAAGAGGCCGATGCCCAGCACAATGACATAGACATTGAGTGGGAGGTGATAGATGTCAGACGTCATGCTGCAGTAGTGTTCAGAGCGCTGAAGACCCAAACCACAATGACATCCTGCCAGGAAGTGCAAGCAAACACAAGCATTTGTCAGCTCATGGGATCAGATTCACCACGTGAGAGTTTACGAGGTCAGGAAGCCGGCGCTAGTGTGAGGTAATCGAGCTCTGGGGAAACGTTCCTGGATTTAAAAGGCAAAACTGATTTGTGGGTTTGAGCATTCTGAATTGCCGACCAAATAAAAAAAGTTGGAAATTTACAGCTAAAGAAATGACAACCGGCTCGTGTTTCTGTAGTGCTTTCTAGGGTTCTACAACCCCCCAAGGTGCTTTACAACTAACCAGTCATTCACCCACTCACACACACGTTGGTGGTGATGAGCTACATTGTAGCCACACCTGCCCTGGTGCCCGGTGGTCACAACCAGCTGGCAAGATGGGCCAAGTGTCTTGCCCAAGGACACAACTGAGACAGATGGGACACAAACCAGCAACCCTCCGTTACGGAGTGGGCACTTTAAGGTGTGGTTCCCTCGTACAATCAATACTTTTGCAGTGGTCTCCAGTAGGAACGTTTACCTTCTGAGTCTTACGCTGGGGAAACAAAGCTCTGGTGCACCATTTTCAGGAACTAGTTGAGCTTCAGACCTGACATGTGGACTAGGGCCCTGCATTGAAGCCCTAGGCCCTCGGGTCGGCCCGGCCCGGCCCGATGGTCCGAGGGCCGGGCTTCGGGCCAACGACTGTGTAATTACCTCGGACACGGGCCGGGCGCTTTTATTTTTAATTGAATTCATAAAAAAATAAAAATAAAACTGAAACACTTGAACGCAGCAGCACCTGCCTGCTTCTCACGCACCAGCACCGTTAGCTCAGTTAAGGTGTGTGGTTTATAAATGCGCCTATATAAACGAATTCTCAAACTGCTGAATGAAACATGTGCCCCTATTCTAATAAGCCATTTTATGTCCACTTTGATATATCAGAAACCATTCGTTAATTCTCATGAAAACGGCAGCATTCTATTTTTATGTGAATAAATTCGCTCTGCAGTTAAAAAAAATACAGCATTCATTGCTGTTTTTTTCTAACCAGAGAGCGCATTTTCAGAGCGGCAGATTAAATTTACAAACGCTGTATTAGTTGGGGGCGTTTATTTAATTTGCCGCTCTGAAAATGCGCTCTGCAGTAGGGTTGTCACGGTAACCGGTATAGCGGTAAACCCCGGTAAAAAAGTTGACAATAAAAATAACCGTCCAGTTTTTAAAAAACTATATTATCTCGGTGGGTTTACCGTGGCCGCGGTTTCAGCGCGGTGACCCTTACCAGCCACCGTCGCTTCAGCTGAAGTTCCCGCGGCGCGCGCACACGCACTTTTTAGTTTGCAACGGCACCAAAACTTTGAAGCTGAAATAATGGCCGAAGGAGGAGACGGCAGCGTCCAGGACATCCATCAGCCCTCAAAGAAGACTAAATCAGAAGTATGGGCATATTTTGGATTTCTGAAAAACGCTGAGGGACAGTTAATAGAAGACGGCTATCCCGTTTGCAGAACGTGCAGGAAACAAGTGTCTGCAAAAGGCAGCAACACTTCGAATCTAATGGCACATCTGCGTGACCATCACCCACGTCTCTACAGCCAGTGCAAGGTAAGTTAGCATTAGCATTTTAGCTGAAATGCATGACGTGAGGACTTTTGGTTGAGGGAGAATGCAACGAGTCACTATACAGGTGCTGGCCAGTAAATTAGAATATCATCAAAAGGTTGAAAATATTTCAGTAATTCCATTCAAAACGTGAAACTTGTACATTATATTCATGCAATGCACACAGACCAATGTATTTCCGATGTTTATTACGTTTAATTTTGATATTTATAGGTGACAACCAATGAAAACATCAAATCTGGTATCTCAGAAAATTAGAATATTCTAAAGGCCAATGAAAAAATTTTTGTTTCTCTAATGTTGGCCAACTGAAAAGAATGAACATGAAAAGAATGTGCATGTATAGCACTCAATACTTAGTCGGGGCTCCTTTTGCCTCAATAACTGCAGTAATGCGGCGTGGCATGGACTCGATCAGTCTGTGGCACTGCTCAGGTGTTATGAGAGCCCAGGTTGCTCTGATAGTCGTCTTCAGCTCCTCTGCATTGTTGGGTCTAGCGTATTGCATCCTCCGCTTCACAATACCCCATAGATTTTCTATGGGGTTAAGGTCAGGCGAGTTTGCTGGCCAATCAAGGACAGGGATACCATGGTCCTTGAACCAGGTGCTGGTGGTTTTGGCACTGTGTGCAGGTGCCAAGTCCTGTTGAAAGGTGAAGTCTGCATCCCCATAAAGTTGGTCAGCAGCAGGAAGCATGAAGTGCTCTAAAACTTCCTGGTAGACGGCTGCATTGACCCTGGACCTCAGGAAACAGAGTGGGCCAACACCGGCAGATGACATGGCACCCCACACCATCACTGACGGTGGAAACTTTACACTGGACCTCATGCAACGTGGATTCTGTGCTTCTCCGCTCTTCCTCCAGACTCTGGGTCCTTGATTTCCAAAGGAAATGCAGAACTTGCTTTCATCAGAAAACATAACTTTGGACCACTCAGCATCAGTCCAGTCCTTTTTGTCCTTGGCCCAGGCGAGACGCTTCTTGCGCTGTTTCTTGTTCAAGAGTGGCTTGACACACGGAATGCGACACCTGAATCCCATGTCTTTCATGAGTCTCCTCGTGGTGGTTCTTGAAGCGCTGACTCCAGCTGCAGTCCACTCTTTGTGGATCTCCCCCACATTTTTGAATGGGTTTGTCGTCACAATTCTCTGCAGGGTGCGGTTATCCCTAGAGCTTGTACACTTTTTTCTACCACATTTTTTCCGTCCCTTCGCCTGTCTGTTAATGTGCTTGGACACAGAGCTCTGCGAACAGCCAGCTTCTTTAGCAATCACCTTTTGTGTCTTGCCCTCCTTGTGCAAGGTGTCAATGATTGTCTTTTGGACAGCTGTTAAGTCAGAAGTCTTCCCCATGATTGTGGTGCCTTCAAAACAAGACTGAGGGACCTTTTAAAGGCCTTTGCAGGTGTTTTGAGTAAATCAGCTGATTAGAGTGGCAGCAGGTGTCTTCTATATTCAGCCTTTTCAGAATATTCTAATTTTTTGAGATACCAAATTTGGAGTTTTCATTAGTTGTCACTTATGAATATCAAATTTAAATGTAATAAACATCGGAAATACATTGGTCTGTGTGCATTGCATGAATATAATGTACAAGTTTCACGTTTTGAATGGAATTACTGAAATATTTTCAACCTTTTGATGATATTCTAATTTACTGGCCAGCACCTGTATACTGCAGCCGCAGCGTCCTCTGCCAGCATTTAAACCGTGTCACGGACACCCTGTTGCTGGATGAAGCATCTTATTTGTTGATGATGAAGAGGAATATACAATTAGTTCCTTGTCATTGATTTGTTTACTTATTCAATGCCATTTATACTTGAACATTTGGATTTGATTACACAGTGTAGTAGTTATTTTAGTAATTTGTTTAAAGTGGCTATTTATTTTAAATACATATTTTTTAAGGTTGACTTGTACAGCGCTCAAGTCAAGTGTGGACTGGAGTTTTAGATTTTCATTTTGATAATGAAGAAAACAAGTGGTGTTTCTTTGATTTGTTTACATATTGTTTATGTTTTGAATGTTTGGATTTGTATAATTTAAACCTGCACTGACTACTGTAACATGTTCCAGAAAAATAAGCTATTTGTTCCTTTACTTGTGAAAAGTTGCACTTTTGCTAAGGCTTTGTGTTATTTTAGGTTTAATAAACACTGTTAAACCTTTTCAGAACTATTTCAGTTTGTGTAGAAGAGGACTATCAATGCTTTCTGAACATATGCAACACCGTTTAAAAAATACCGCGATAATACCGAAAACCGTGATAATTTTGGTCACAATAACCGTGAGGTTAAATTTTCATACCGTGACAACCCTACTCTGCAGTTAGAAAATTAGAATGCTGCTTTTTTTTCTAATTGCACAAGAGTGCATTTTCAGAGCAGATTACATTTACAAACGCATCCAATTAATATAGTGTTCATAAATTTCATCTGCCGCTCGAAAAATACGCTCTGTTAAAAAAAGCTGCATTGATGCTGTTTTTCTTTCTTTTCTTTTCTTTTCTTTTTTTTTATTTTTTTATTTTTTTTACTGCAGAACACTTCTCGCAGATAATTAGAATGCGGAGCATTCCATCACGCTAAAACATTATGAAAGGTTAAAAAAAAAGTCGGGCTCGGGTCGGGCCAGATAATCCTGAAAACCTTTTCGGACCGGGTCGGGCTGGGGCTCCACCCCCTCGGGCCGGGCCGGACACGGGCTCAGATTTTAGGCCCGTGCAGGGCTCTAATGTGGACATCTCTCCTCTGATTGGCTAACAGCAACATGACTCTACCACTGACAGCAATGTTGATGTTTTATTCCCACAAATAACACAATCCTGGAGGAGTTCTGCCATGTCCGTGAATGCTAAGTGACAGTGTGATGTAGATCTGCACAATAAATCACTACATATCTGTATGTTTAGGTCATCAAACTCATCGTAGGACTTGGTTTCTACCAGGGTTAGGGTTTAATTTAGTAAAAGACTGGATTCATGTGTTACATCTAAAAGGGTCCGGGCAGAAACAGTAACATTTACCGTTCTGTCTTTCTGTTGGAAAGGCGGTTGTTTCCTAATCTAGCAGAAATAAATCTTAAGAGCAGTTTGATGAAACCATCAGCTCCTTCATCCAGAACTACGTGGCTTTAACCAATGAAAACATGAGATGATTACAGGATGAGGGGGATGTGTGGAAGGGCATTTATCGCCACCACATCAGGCAGTTGGTGGTGGCTAATGAAGAAAATACATTCTGTAAAAACTAAAAATGGGCATACCACAAGGCTCAACCCTTGGCCCATAGACTTTTTTTCTGCTTCAAATAAATAAGCGGCCTGCAAAAACCAGCATTTCATAAACATATGAAGAAAGGTTAAAAAAGACTAATATCTAAGCTCAGAGCTGAAACTTTTATAGTAAACCAGACATATCTCATCATGCCCTGGAAATCAACCAATCCATTTCCCATAGTCCTGCTTCTGCACCGCTCTCTAAACCCATCTAAACACACGGCATGGAAACGTTCGACCCCAGAAAACAACCGAAACCTAATGAATCCCAGAAATTAGACCGTTTCCAACTGCGGGTTTATTGTTGGCAAAGAGAAGAAACAACAAAGCTGCACCTGTTAACTCGTGATGTCCTGATGCAGGTTGGGAGTTGTCTTTAGTGTTTTGTCTTTTTGCTTTAATACCAACTATAAATATGTGTATTTAATGATGTATTTTTAGCTTGTTGGTTATTTAAAAGAAGAGTTTCTTTTGTAGAACACCGTTGGAGATAAAAATCTTACAGTACTGGTTATGCTGCCGTTGTAAAACTGGACAGGCGGTCAGCAGTGGTCAGGAGAAGTCTGTGCATTGGAACGATGCTGAACTGCATCTCTCCCTTCAAAATAAAATCATGGTCTAGTCTAAATGCCAAGCTGGGAGGTCTACAAAACTGGCACGTCTTTTTTCACCAGCTGGTCAACAAAGTGGCGACGAGCCAAGCATCGTTTTACGGGCAGCTTTGTGTGTTCTGTGCAGATTTAAACGTAGGAACTGCAGGCGAGTCCTGGGAGCATCGCCTTGGTTACCACCGCAGTGCCAGGTGATGCTCCCAGGACTCACCTGGTCTGGGCGTTAATTACCCGAGAACAAGACAAACATAAAGGACGGACAGCACTTCTGTCACATCACCATCTGTTCTACGGACTCTGCAGAGGTGTGTGTGTGTGTGTGTGTGTGTGTGTGTGTGTGTGTGTGTGTGTGTGTGTGTGTGTGTGTGTGTGTGTGTGACTGGACTCTGGGGGGAGGAAGCCCCACTTTCACGGGCCACGTGTCTCTGCTGGTAGTCGGTGAGTGGGTGCAGCGTGCAGGCTGTGGGGGGTTAGGTCCGGATCGTTTGTTGGGGGTTGGGGAATTTACGGAGTAGTGACGGGATTTCCAGCGTAAGAAAACGAGGTCAGAAATAACTTTTTCTGACAGAAAGCACAACAGAACCTAGAAATCTGACAGCAGACATTAAAGTCATTTAGGCTTAAAACCTGTGAGGCAGTCGCTTGTGAATCTCATCAGCTGAGTTCATGGGTTGGGGTTAGGTTCTCCACCTCTCGCATTTAGAGACGGCCGTAAAATCCACTCACTTACCGTCACACCATTGGAATGGTTGCATGAAATTTGACTCCCAAGGCGGCAGCAGGGAATCCGGGCCCTGTCAGGAAGCTGGGTCTGGAGCCTGGACTCAGCGGTCCTGGGCTGGATTCCTCCTTTGTCGGGTTGTGTTCACTCCTCCACAAACACTCATCGAGATGTTCAGATTCCAGAAATCCTCAGGAGGTGTTTGGGGATTTTGTTGGTTTTCCAGTTGGATCAGCAGTCTATGCTGCCCAGCATTCCCTAAATCTGGATTAGCCAGCTCAGATGGGAGCTTTTTGGGACTGGGTTCGGAACTTGGAGGTCTTCTGTGCTTCTGGTGAGGTCACCAGAGAGGAAAGACAAGGAAAACAAAGACATGTTGTTAAACGCAGCTGCTTGTTTTCCCGAGGCCTCACGTACGAGCGAGGACTTGTTATTGTGAAAATCCGATCCTCGCTCGGTCACAAACAACACAGACAGCTTATTGATCACAGGAAATACTCACATTTCCACCAGAAAAGGAAAAATCCTCCTTCACTTTGTAGTGTCCTCCAGTGACACCCAGCCTTTAGAACAACAGTGCTCCCCCCAAATGAAGGTAATAATCCAGCATTAATCTGTGCTCCTGTCTTCCTGCTAAAGCTGCAGGTCTCAACCCCCTCTGGTCTCCTCCTCCTCCTCTACTCCTCTGATCTTGCAGCAGATATTCCTCCTCAGTGTTGATGTTCTTCCCTCAGAGCCCAAACCAAGTGAGAGCAGCTCCATGCAGTCAACAACAGTCCTCTGGCTGTTTTGGTGTCAGGCTGGAGCTGTGTGTGTGTGTGTGTGTGAGTGTGTGTGTGTGTGTAGGTGGGGAGGGGGATCCTACTCTCCCTCTAACCATCTGCTGCCTAGCCTGGGAGGGGAATCAGAGACAAAGGAGGAGTGTGTGATTAAGCGTGTCGTGTTGGGGCTCTCACACCTTCAGCTGGCTCTGTCATGGCAGGCTTCTCCTCTTCTTCTTCCTCCTCTTCAGAACGGAGCTCAGCCTTCCTGCTGCTCCTCCTCCTCGCTCCTCTCTGCTCTGCCTTGGGTTTGTAAACAAATCTCCGCTCATGTGACCCAGCAGCCGTTTTGCCTCGCAACTCTCCTCTCTCTCAGCCCTCCCTCTCCGCCTCCGTCCACCAATCTGTGCGCAGGACGGAGACGGAGTGAGACCAGAAGCACGCTGGCGTGCGCGCAATGCGCGTGACGCAGCGCGCGCATGTCCAGAAAAACGAGGCTCTTGCAGCAAAGTCAAAACGCGCATGGCTGACGTCCTGACAACCAAAACAAAGCTGTTTGTGTGAAATGGAGGTCAGGAGGGGATGGGCTGATCCCCCTGTTAGCAGTGTTTCGTCCAACACACACACACACACACACACACACACACACACACACACACACACACACACACACACACACACACACACACACACACACACACACACACACACACACACACACACACACACACTAAATAGAGTAGCTGAGCCGGTCGTTTTGATGCAACATTTGTGGGGGTGCACGCCCCTAACAAAGATCCTTTCATGAGCTCCACTCTGAGACGTTTGTTGACTCCTCTGGACGTCGGAGGGTCGTGTTGATGTGTTTTGGACCAGAACAATGACCTGTCCAGTCTGGTCAGCAACAACCTGCCGTAGATCTGGTCGGAGGTGTTCAGAAAACCATCTGAGTAGAGGGACACGTAGCTGGAAAGCATAGGCGTCATTTTAACCGGGGACGCCGGGGACATGTCCCCGGCAAAATTCGTGATCGGCAGCTGTGTCCCCCCCCCCCCCCCCACACTTTCAAAAAAGCCTGCTGATGAGGATTTTTGTTTTACCTGCTCAGATCTTATACCAGGGGTCGGTAACCTGTTCCCATCAAAGAGCCATTATTACCCATTTCCCACGGTAAAGAAAACACCGCAGCAGCCGCAGCGTTGCGGGCGGGGCCTACCCTCAGACAGCAGAGCGCTGCTCACAACAGGTGACAGCAGCCGGGGGCATCGCACCCGTGGGGGATTCAACACCCACACTTTTACAGCTGTTTTGCTCACCTCCACACCAGTCTGGTTTCTTTACGTCGCACTCACTCTGTTTGCCTCATCTCCTTCTTCACCTCCGCTTCTGACAGCCGATGTCGGGTTTCCAGGAGAGCAGGAGAGGGAGGGACGGAAGAGCTCGACTGAATTCATAATTTTACATCTTGAATTTAGCTGTACAAAGTCTGAGTTTGATAAAGTGAAGAACAACAATTTGCAGAGGTTTATAACTGGCGCGGCGCCAGGTTTTCATTTTTGGGTGAGCCACGGTAATTTTGGACGGACCTTAATAAGCAGTGACTTAAGTGAGGCAGGGCGCGCTAGAAAATTTAGTTTAAAAAGACGTCATAAATGTTTTCCCCCGTCATTTTTATTTCTAAAATATGAAGTAAAACTCCCAATTTAATGTTCATTCATTTGTCATTAATATGTAGTCTACACCCGTGCGTTAAGTGGACCAACTTCCAGTAAACGCAAAGCATCCAGTCCACCTCTCCAAATGCGTAAAATGTGCATCAGCCGCTAGGCGTGCCGCGCGCACCATCAGCTGATCAGCCCAGACAAAAGCAGAGCAAATAGAGAAAGAATAGAGGATGATTGTGTCTGGATGTGGATGGAGATTACATTTTACATCAGCCTGATCATCATTTAAATACGTAAACCATCACCTGTCTTCTATCCACGCTATCAGCATTATTTTAATTGGTGTGTGTGTGTGTGTGTGTGTGTGTGTGTGTGTGTGTGTGTTTTCCACATCAAACACTGGTCTAACCAACCAGACCAGCGTGTCCAGTAACACATTAATGTTACAATTAAACTTGATTAACCCCAGAGCCGTGCGCACTGCACTGTACTGACTGTAAATGAGGGGGAAACTATTTAATCGGATCCTTTACTTTTCAACATGGTTTAATGTAAAGTTTCATTCAGTACAAACTTTAGTTACACCAATCTAACGAGACAGAGCCTAGATTTGTATTCTGAACAGTTTAAACATGTTTGAAACGGAGACATGCGTGACGCGTCTAAAATTCGCATCTGCTCCGCTATTACGGAAATTAAACTAACAAGATGAATAACATGAAATTATTTTAGGCACAGACAACATCCCCCACACTTTTGAAAAGCTTGCAACGCGCCTGATCGTTCATGTACGTCTTAATTATCTTTCATTAGACGATAATCAATAAAACGATTTATATAAAATGGATCCAGAAGTTGTAGCCCGTCTCTGCCTTCAATTTTTGGTATTTTTCACCCTGTTGATGGTTTTACTGAGCAGGTGCCACTTTTGTCCTATGTTTCTTTTTAAAACATGTTTAGACTGTTCAGAATACAAATCCAGGCTCTGTCACGTTTGATTGTTGTAATTAAACTTTGTAGGTGGGGAAGGTCAGAAAGCAGCTCAGAAGCGCCGATATGATTACGCACAAGCGTGACGCATCAACCCGGTCTCACAGTAAGACCGGGTTGGAACTGTTCAGGGTACGCAGACAATCTTTACATTTAGAATTAGCTTACAGATGTAAAATTAATGCAGTAAAATATAAAGCTTTTTATTTAAATATCCATTCATTATTTCACAAGCACAGAGAGCCGCATCAGAAGGATGGAAGAGCCGCATGCGGTTCCAGAGCCGCCGACCCCTGTGCTAGCCTACTTTATTGTCCCCAGCAATTTTTAAACCCCACTCAAGTGTATGGTTATTGTCCCCAGCAATTCTGAAAACAAACTGACGCCCTTGCTGGAAAGGCTCCACTTTCTTTGGCTTTCCCTGTAAATGTGGAGGGGGGATTTGAAACGTTAAAGAACATTTCTAAACTAGAGCATTTGAAAATAAAAATACTAGGGATGCACGATCTATCAGCATCGATGTCGGTATCGGCCGTTGTTAGCTGTTTTATATCGGTATCGGCAAGGCCGGATTAACCATATGGGCAACTGGGCAATTGCAGGTCCCACGAACTCTAAAGGGCCCAGGGCAGCAAGGGCACGAGCAAAATACTGTATCTGTAATCTCCCGCTTTATATTAAACTAGGGTGACCGTCCTGTTTCCCCTGGGCATGTCCACTTTTCACTCTCTGTCCGGGGCGTCCGGACTGGGGGTTCTTGTATTGATGAAAATGTCAGGCTTTTCATCCAGGAGCAGGGAACTCTTTTGAGCAGAGCACAGCGACAGAGCACTGATCCGTTGTGGCGCATCGCAGGCTGCTGCGTCCAGCGCACGGTCCATTCTCAAAGTGGCGCAAACAAAGCCTTCTTTTGATAACACCGCATGATTGCTCACTCTGAATAAAGTAACTATTTTCAGCTCATATGAGTTAATCAATCGTGAAATGAAATGGACAAATGTTATATGAATAAAAATAATGTCTTGATTAATCTGTGCTTAAATTAATAAGGTTGATTAATCTGTGCTTAAATTAATAAGGTTGATTAATCTGTGCTTAAATTAATAAGGTTGATTAATCTGCGCTTGAATTACTGAAGTTTGAAATGAATGTTGTTATTACATTGAAGGATTTACATATATGATGATCAGTAATGTTTGATATGACAAGTGAATCATTATCTACACTCAGACACAAGGTTCATTAGAGATAAGTTAAAGTTAAGTTAAACATCATGACACATAGATATTTTCTTAGCCACAAACCAGAACATCCTGTATCTGAAAGAAGGCGTGATGTTCTGAGGTTTGCTTGTTAACACCCCGTAACACGGCACGTCCTGGTTGGCCAAGAAATCATAATATGAGAATATTAAAACAGAGCTCACTTGACAGTGAGTCACTTCTACAGGAAGCTATGGACAGGCCATCCAGAGCGAACCCTCTTTAACCCAGAGCATTTTTGACAAGCTGGCAACAACCCTGCTACACGCTGACGCTGACCCAGCAAACGGTTCCTGCAGAACAAAGCTGATACTGTTCCGACCCCCCCGACATCTCGGATCCAAAAGGGAGTCTCCTCAGGGGTACAGAACCCAACATGACTGTGTCTGATGCCGTTTTGATAAGAAACATAGTTTAATACAAACCAACTTCTTTTTCACACCCAGAACCCAGTTCTTCTAGATACCAGAGGTTCTGATAAACACACACCATTAAATCACCACACATCACATCCCATCCTCTTAGATTCATCCATCACAGCAGTCTTGGTTAACTTGTCACGTTTTTATTTGTTTAGAAAATAAATTTCTTATCTTCTATAAACCTGACTCTGTCTGAATTGAGACAACGTGTGCTGATCCCTGAAAACGCAAATAATCCTAGAATCTTCTGATTAAACATCCAAAGACCAATAACTGTGCCACCATGCAGCCGTGTTCTGACCATGTGTGTGTGTCCTGACCATGCATGTGTGTGTGTGTGTGTGTGTGTGTGTGTGTGTGTGTGTGTGTGTGTGTGTGTGTGTGTGTGTGTGTGTCTTCTGACCATGCGTGTGTGCGTGTGTGTGTGTGTGTGTGTGTTATGACCATGTGTGTGTGTGTGTATGCGTGTGTGTGTATGTATGTGTATTCTGACCATGCATGTGTGTGTGTGTCTGTGTGTGTGTGTGTGTTCTGACCATGCATGTGTGTGTTCTGACCATGCATGTGTGTGTGTGTGTTCTGACCATGTATGTGTGTGTGTGTGTGTGTGTGTTCTGACTGTGTCTGTGTGTCTTCTGACCATGCATGTGTGTGTGTGTGTGTGTGTGTGTGTGTGTGTGTGTGTTCTGACCATGTATGTGTGTGTGTGTGTTCTGACCATGTATGTGTGTGTGTGTGTGTGTGTGTGTGTGTGTGTGTGTGTGTGTGTGTGTTCTGACTGTGTCTGTGTGTCTTCTGACCATGCGTGTGTGTGTGTTCTGACCATGTGTGTGTGTGTGTGTGTGTGTATGCGCGTGTGTGTGTATGTATGTGTCTTCTGACCATGCATGTGTGTGTGTGTGTGTGTGTGTGTGTGTGTGTCTGTGTGTGTGTGTGTGTGTTCTGACCATGTATGTGTGTGTGTGTGTGTTCTGACTGTGTGTGTGTGTGTTCTGACCATGTATTTGTGTGTGTGTGTGTGTTCGTGTTCTGACCATGTATGTGTGTGTATGTGTTCTGACCATGCGTGTGTGTGTGTATGTGTCTCCTGATCATGCATGTGTGTGTGTGTGTGTTTTCTGACCATATGTGTGTGTGTGTGTGTGTGTGTTCTTACTGTGTGTGTGTGTCTTCTGACTGTGTCTGTGTATCTGCTGACCATGCATGTGTGTGTGTGTGTGTGTGTGTATCTGCTGACCATGCATGTGTGTGTGTGTGTGTGTGTGTGTGTTCGGACCATGTGTGTGTGTGTGTGTGTTCTGCCATGTGTGTGTGTCTTCTGATCATGCATGTGTGTGTGTGTGTGTGTGTGTGTGGGGGGGGGGGGGGGTGCGTGTGTGTGTGTTCTGACCATGTATGTATGTGTGTGTGTGTGTGTGTGTGTGTGTGTGTGCGTGCGTGTGTGTGTTTTACCAGCTGGTACCTAAACCATTGGAGACAACAAATTAGATGCAAATTCTGACCTTGTTTCCATCGTGGCTGGTAGAAGCTTTGGATGGCACGACCACATTTGTCTAGGTCCTACATCTACAGTTAGTCAAGCATCTCCAGAGGTTTCTGCAGAGAACCAAACACCAGCTGTGTTTGTTCATCTTCATTCAGGAGATCTGGGTTTCTCCGTACTTTAGGGACATTTCTAACAGCGTCTGACTGATGAGCAGCTTTTGGTAGAAATCATGAGATGTTGGACATGACGAGTCTCACCCAGGGCTTTGTGAAAGAATGTTCCAAGAATAAATCTTTGAAAACAGGATTTAAGACCAAGAATCCCTAAAAATGGAAAATATTTTGTCTGCTGCCTTTCCTTTCTGAGTTTAAACAATAATCTTAAGTTTTTGGCCTAATCTGGATAAAATTACATGCAGGTTCATGAAGCATTGCAAAGATATCATTCTGCCAGCAGATGACCTCCAGCTACAAAGATGTGAAGTTTTAGGTCAGTAACTGTTTTCAGCGTATAACTGAGAGGATTATTGGAATTAGGTCCACTTGGAAAGTTAATCATTTGAACATTGATTCCTACAGATTTCTGCAGGAACTAAACTTAAACCACTAAACCAGGGGTGTCCAATCCTGGTCCTCGAGGGACGGTATCCAGCACGTTTTCGTTTTAACCTGCTTCAACACACCTGATTTCAATCATCAGGGGATTAACAGGCTTCTGCAGAGCCTGATGAGCTGCTGCACAGGCGATTCAACCAGCTAATCAAGCGTGTTGAAGCAGAAAAACCACAAAACCTGCTGGTTACCGGCCCTCCAGGACCAGGATTGGACACCCCTGCACTCAACGGTTCCCGAGCGCGGCTCCCCAGGATCAACGCGGAGAACGAACGTCGCCAGTGTGACACGTCAAACCATCTTTTAGTTTTTCCAGGTTGGTTTTGACTTCTCATAATTATTCAGTCACATAAAACACAATTACAGCTTTTGAAATGTATACTTTGGAACTGAGGCTGTTTATTAAAGTCCCTTCAGAAAAAAGGATCTTGATGAAACTAACCCTAACCCATCCCAAACAAAAGTCTGATTTTTTCTGCTGTGGTGGAAAAAAGCCAGACTACACCACAGGTTTAATTTGTGTCAGACACTTTATTACATGCATAATAAATTAGATTTGTGCTGGAAATCTAAGTAAAAGATTTATTCTGATTTATTATCACAGCAAAGTAAATGAAATAAATATCCTTAAGATGGTGAAATGTACGTCTAGTGTAAACATCATACAGCAGCAAACCTAAACAACAAAAAGGTTGATAAAGGGATTTAATCACCAAAAATGTTTTACCGAGTTAGCCACACCCACCCATCCCCTGATTGGCTCGAATGAGGCAAGGAGCTCACTCCGGGAGCAGCTCACTCTTGCTCTTTTAGCTTCGTTTATGCGTCTCCGTCAGCTCCACGAGGGAGAGACACGCTGAGATGGAGACGTCCTACTTTCAGACTTCTCCGTCTCCTGTTCAGTTCCCCGCCAGAACAGCAGAGGGCGCAGCGCTGTTCTGTGGTATCCTGTCATGGATCCGGTCCAAGATTTATTTTTTAACACAGACACATTTGTCCCTCATTCTCCTCCACCTCTTCATGCACTCGCCACCTCTAAACCCACGTTTCCCGTCATTTTCATCCACGAAGACAACGCTCGATGAGTTATCGTTTTACTCTTTCAGTCACTGGTGAATAAAACGTTCATATTCTTTAGAGTTTTTCCGTGAGGTACTCTTCAAGCTGCTCCGTGTCTGCCGCTAGATATCCTCGGCTCTCGCTGTGTTTTTGAGGGGGCAATAGCAGTGCTGTAGACGAAAGCGGCACCCTGACCAATCACAAGCTTGCGTTCTCCGTCTTGTTCTATGGTCATTTTAGAAAAGTTGGCTCGACCGTCTGCCAGAGCGACGGAAGAGAGAAGCATAAACTAGGCTTAAGAGGTGGTTTTATTCTACTATGCCTGTTTGTGACATCACAAATGAGGACTTTTTGAAACGGCTTGTTTTAGTGTTTGAAATCGAACACTGGCAGACATCGGATGGAAAAGTTTTTTTGGAGTGTTTATACAGGTCCTTCTCAAAAAATTAGCATATTGTGATAAAGTTCATTATTTTCTGTAATGTACTGATAAACATTAGACTTTCATATCTGCCACTGTTTCTGGTTCAAAAGTGGCTTGACCTGGGGAATGCGGCACCTGTAGCCCATTTCCTGCACACGCCTGTACACGGTGGCTCTGGATGTTTCTACTCCAGACTCAGTCCACTGCTTCCGCAGGTCCCCCAAGGTCTGGAATCGGTCCTTCTCCACAGTCTTCCTCAGGGTCCGGTCACCTCTTCTTGTGCAGCGTTTTCTGCCACACTTTTTTCTTCCCACAGACTTCCCACTGAGGTGCCTTGATGCAGCACTCTGGGAACAGCTGATTCGTTCAGAAATGTCTTTCCGTGTCTTACTCTCTTGCTTGAGGGTGTCAATGATGGCCTTCTGGACAGTAGTCAGGTCGGCAGTCTTACCCATGATTGCGGTTTTGAGTAATGGACCAGGCTGGGAGTTTTTAAAAGCCTCAGGAATCTTTTGCAGGTGTTTAGAGTTAATTAGTTGATTCAGATGATTAGGTTAATAGCTCGTTTAGAGAACCTTTTCATGATATGCTAATTTTTTGAAATAGGAATTTTGGGTTTTCATGAGCTGTATGCCAAAATCATCAATATTAGAAACAATAAAAGGCTTGAACTACTTCAGTTGTGTGTAATGAATCTAATATATATGAAAGTCCAATGTTTATCAGTACATTACAGACAATAAGGAACTTTATCACAATATGCTAATTTTTTTGAGAAGGACCTGTAGAGGCAGTCGAGGCCCACGTGGTGACACAAAAGGTGAGTTTTGCATCATACATCCCCTTTAAGATGCATTTACAATCCTTCTATTCGACTCATTCATTTGGTCACATCTTGCATCCTTATTTTAATATTTATGTTTTTGTTTCTTTTAAATAAAACAAACTAGCTTTACAGACATTTCTGGAACAACTAAACCTTTGAACTCGTCAGACCTTACTGTAATACACGGCCCATTCCTTTTTCTCTACGTTGTGGGCGTGACCATTTGCAAGCCCATTCACAGCTCCATTAATCCTTCCATTCAATTTCTCATTGTCATCGTCCATCTGGTCCTTCCTCAGGGCCAGAGCCGGCTTGCAGGTGTGCCAGTTCCACAGAACTTTGTTCATATCATCCTGGGCCCGGATACCCAACAGCTTGTCTTCATCGCTCCTGTCATCTTCTTCTCTGTCATCCTTGTTGGCATGGTGACGGTGAAGGCTTTGCATCTCTCCGCTGATGTTCTCAAAGTACTGGTGGATGCAAACTTTGGCGAAGCTTTTGGCGTGCTCCTTGCAGGTCTCGTCGAACATCTTGCGCTCGATGTCGATGTAATGAGACCAGTACTTGGTTTTGAGGAAAGCCGCTTGGGTGAAACACGGTCTGATCGCTCGGATCAGGAAGGCAGTGAAGGTCATCATGAGCAGGAACATCCACCCGCATGCCTGTAAGATACACCCGACGTTAAATCTTATAAACCTGAAGTTTTAGGTGCATTTTTAGTTTAAAACTTCCTGAAACTAAACTTTTCATCATCTGTGCCTTGAAATAATAAAAAGAAATCAGGACTAAACCATTTTTGTAAACAAATTTAATTATTCCAGTGAACTGATGAGCAAGGCAGCAGTGAGGATCTCTGAGAGTTGTCCAAATTTTACTTATTCATGACAAAAGTGTAAATTTAAACAAGGAGAATTGAGATGGGTTATAAAAGGCGGAGCCTGAATAAACTAATAATAATAATATAATAATACATTTTATTTAAAAGTGCCTTTCAGGACACCCAAGGTCACTTGACCGAAAACACGTAATAAAATACAATAAAACAATAATAAAACCCAAAGAAGAAAAAACAAAGAGAGAAACAGTTCAATAAAATCAGAGGTTGTAGGCAGATTTAAACATGTGTGTTTTGAGTTTTGTTTTGAAAAGGGTAAAAGTGTCGATGTTCCTTATGTCTGGGGGAAGTGAGTTCCAGAGTCGAGGAGCAGAGCGGCTGAAAGCTCTGCTCCCCATGGTAGCGAGACGGGCAGAAGGAACCGCAAGATGGATGGAAGAAGATGATCTGAGTGAACGGGACGGGGTGTGAATACTTATAAGGTCTGAGATATATGGAGGAGAGAGGTTGTGGATTGCTTTGAAGGTATGGAGGAGAATTTTGAAGATGGACCTGAATTTAACTGGGAGCCAGTGAAGCTGCTGGAGAACCGGGGTGATGTGGTGAAAGGAAGGGGTTCTGGTGATAATACGGGCTGCTGAATTCTGGACCAGTTGCAGTTTATGAAGGAGTTTGTTGGGGAGACCATAAAGAAGTGAATTGCAATAGTAAATTACTAAATTACTAAACTAGTAATAAGGTAGCTGTTGTAGGTGGCTATTTGAGCAACCTCAGTTTAGAGAAATTAAGATGAGCTACAGCTACTCGGAGTGGAAAAATTAGGCATTTTTAAAATTTCACAGCAGTTTTGCAAAAACTTCTTTATCAACTTTTATATAGCCATAAATATTCAACCTTTTAATGGTTATTTACAGATAATGTTGGCAAGATGGCTAGCTTTCCAGCACTTCCTGTCGATCTTAAAGTTTCAGAGGCCAGGCGAACTTACCTGTGAGATACACTTGATGTAACGGGATGCAGCCACCCTCAGCTCCTGGTGCTCAAACAGGTCTTTGCAGGGAATCCTTGCCAACAGTTTAAATTTCTCCGTCTCTGACATCCCTCTAACGAAGCTGTAATTCCCAAACCTCTCTATGTCCAGGTCGATGCTGAACGCACAGAGGAAGCTCTTCCCGTCCATGAGCGTAACCGACACCCAGACGGCCGGAGCGATCAGGGATCTCTGCGTGATGGAGCAGAACATGTAGCGCAGGATTGTCGAATCCTTCGAACGTCTCCCGGTGGGTCTTTTCCACTCCTCAGCGAGCACCGACACATTATTGTTCAAGACGAAACCCAACAGGAAGAACCAGATGGGAGGGACGACGAGGAGCCCGATGCCGTAGGAGTAGTTGTGCTCCGGCATGCAGGGGCAGCTGAACTCAAAGGCGGAGTACATCTGGGCACTTGCGAGTGCCATGATCCCACAAATCCCATTCATAAAGGACTCCTGGTTGGACTGGAGGAACTGGAACATCATACGAAACTTATCCATGTTGTGGGATGTGCTGGACCTTTGGGCTGCAGGTGGTTAAATCTGAAAGAAGACGTCAAGCCTTTAATCCCACACCACATTTTAAAGGTCTTCATAATTTAATTTAATTTGGTGTCTAGTTTTTTTCAGTCAGAGACAAAAACGTGCTCAACGGCAGCAAGACGTGTTGGGAATGGATGGCTGAGACTCTCCGGTAAGAATCAAAAGGGATCACACATGCGTGTCGTTTCCAGGTGATGAAACATGATATAAAAATGATTCACTATTTACTCTAAAGCTAACTTATGCAGATTTAGTAGAATAATCATGTCAAATACAGATAAATACATAGTGATTTATTGAAATTACCTTTTTACTTAAGAGTTGATCAGCAGATGACAAGAAAATGATCACATAAAAATAAAATCCATGGTAACGGCGATGTGCGTCCGTTTAGATACAGTGTTCGTGTCCGACGGTGAACTCTGTCTCTCGGTGAATTTTTAGACTCAGCCTGTCATCGGGCCCCTCCCTCCACCGACACCTGAGCTCCAACGATTCAACAAAAGCTCCACGTTCAACGCTGGTCCTCCCCAAAAAGAAACCAACTTAAACTTCCGGAAGGACATTCATCTTCTTCAACCGTCAGAACAAAACGGTTGTTTTCTCATAAGGAAAAGGTGCCTTCGTGCAGATGCAAGGCACCGATTGTTGAGGTTTCTAGCCGTGTTTGTGTGCTGCTCTTACAATCTAGATATGCAAAGACGCTCCCAGGACATGCAAATATCCTAGGCTTTGGCTGGAGGACGCGGTCGCTGTCAGAGGGATGAAAGTGAACCTGTTTCCAACGCTGAGATAGAGCAAATCCACCAAGATCAAAACGTTCACCGTTTAAAAATGGGACAAACACTAATCTGTAGGGGCTTGTTTCATGCACGAAGCCTTTTCTGTGTCCACAGAATGAAACGAGGCCCGACAAACCAGTTAGAAACCCACAAGATGATAAAAGGCAGCAGAAGCTGTTTCACGGCCGGGTTTTGTTTGAACAGAATCATGAAACTGATCCTGACTCACCAGAAACCCCCTTCCAGTGACTCAGAGACGCTTTTTGAACGTGCAGCTGCATTTTCAGGAAGTCGGCTCAAACGTTTTCACTTGTGCGCAGAAAAATGTCAAAGCAGAGCTCAGGGGCAGGGCGCACAGGAAGTGAGTCGCAACCTTCATCTAAAACAGGAAGCCATCTGAAAGTTTGGAGCGGCGTGAGGTGGTTTCCTCCTCACCTCTTCACACATCACCAGAACATCGTTTTAATAAGGTAACAATTCCATTTCGCTGGTGTGAATCCTTTTATTTCTTCAGGTTTCGTGATTCGCTTCCTGTGTAATGGAGCCGACCCTGACCCTGATCCCCCCTTGAACAGAAACGTGTTTGTCTTTTAAGGCAGTCCAGGAAGTCGCTCCAGTTTCGCATCATTTCTCAGAATGCCTTCGTCCTCCAACCGTTTAATTGAAGACGCTTTAAGAAATTAACCGAGCGCTTCTCTTTTCTCAGACAGAACTGATGATGCAAGAAACGATGCTGCGAGTGTTTGTGGTGGCGTTGGGCCTTCTCCTGTGTCCGCGAGACAACCCCACAGTCGAGGACTGGGATGAAGTCCGCGGTTCGCAGAAGCATGAAGAGACTCTGCAGAGCGGGGAAGAGAAACTAGACTCACCAACGAAACGTGCCGGTGTTAAGATGACAGAAAGTGACAAGACCGGGCTTCAAGGTGACGAGCTATGGAGTCGGTCTGATCAACACGCCGTCGATGAGGATAAAAGGTCTAATGTCACCCAGCAAGGACACGATCAGAAATTACCAAATAAAAATGCTTCTAATCAATCTGGAGAAAGTCTGCAAGAAAAAGTGGACATTAAACCAAAGACTGAGGAAAATGGAAAAGACATCCAGACTAACAGCTCCCTTAAAGAGGCGGGGAGTCTCCAGGGACACAGGAACCCCGAGGACGGCGGTTCTGGCTCTGAAGAACTGGAATCACATCTTCCGCACATCGAGGAAGCAGAAGTGTCTGCACAGTGGGAGAAGGATGACCTCTGGTTCGTCTGGAACACATTCTCCATCATTTCCGTCATCCGTTTCTTTAGCAAATACCTGAGGAAGAATTCCCAAACCAACCAAGAGGAGCGCTTCCCTTCAGGATGCAGAGCGGCTGAAGCCCCGCTACCTGACGCAGACACTCTGCATCATTTCTACAAAAGCTGCGTTCAGCTCTCAGCTGAGAAGACGTGGAGGGACGGGGAGTTTCTGGAAGGATTTGTAAACGACCTTTTAGGCGCCATGAGGACCATCTGTGAAAACAGCAGCAGCATGGTGATGGAGGACTTCCATGTGGTGAGTGCATCTGACATCATCGTCCCTTTGTCTCCACCTGAGCCGTTCGGTCTCCAGCGTCGGCTCTGGGACTACCATGCAAGCGACCGGACGGTGGATCATCTGCAAGTCTGTGGTCGAATCAAACTAGTGGAAGAGAAGAAAATCCAAAATGGCTGCCACTGTCAGTCCTCTGCTGCCGCGGACGGGGACGACACGGTCTGCTTGCTGCACTGCAGCAGTGAGAAAGTTGAGACGAAACCCGTGGATGTTTGTGACGGCCTTCTGTGCTCCAAGAGCACTCCCTACCTGTCAAAGTCAAAGGTCAGCAGGTGGTTCCAGAGCAACATCAAACAGGCGTGGGCACAGATTTCACACAAGTATGAATTCGAGCTCCACATCCGCTACATGGATGCTCCCGGTGCTCTGGTGATTCGATTCAGATCAGGGAGAAAGATCCGCTTCAATGTGAATCCAGTGATTAAATTCAACTCCGAGGCTCATTTCTTCATCACACCTGGGTGCTCCGGAGAGCTGGACACATTATGGACTCTCTCTCTGACAAACTACGAAGACCGCCTCTTAGAGCACCTCTCCAAACGACTCCCTGAAAACTCCTGCCACAACCAGACTCTTGGAATTGCCTACTTTCTTCACAAGAGACAATCAGCATTGTCAGGAAGCTCTGCGCTGACGGATTCCCACTTCAAAACTGCATTTATGCACCTTCTGTTGACCAAAAAGGTGTCCGAGTGGAGGCCAGACTTTGTGGCTTGCAGACTACGAGACCTGCTAGACTTCATGGAGAAGAGCCTCGAGAAGAAGCTGCTGGCCCACATTCTCATTGGTAACCCTTTGGCGAAGGTCATTGAGCTTCCTGTGGAGATCACCAAAGCAAAGCCAGTCAATGTCTTCCAGCCCCTCGTTGAGCACAACTGTTTTTATATAAACAGCCTGATGCATTTCCAGGAGATGCTTCGAAACGCACACATGCTGATACACGACTGCGTTGCTCAACGTACAAACAGAGCCAAATCGGAGATGTTTCAAAGTCCATGCTAGAAATAATCCGAAGTTCCTTCAAGAACAAATATGTCGTATAAAAAACAAGTCCCAAAGCATTCATTTAAATTTATTTCAACATTTCAGGTTTAATCACAGTTTAGCATTGAGTAAAAGCCTGTGTGCTTCTTCATCTCCGCTTCAGAATCAGCAGATTTTAGCAGACACTCTTCTTCCTCAAATCCATCCCTACTAGAGGCAACCTTCCAGGAGCGAGTGGAGATGATGTTCTCGGACTCTTCTAAAACAGTTTTACAAGTTTATGCATTAGATTGTTGGAAAAAAAACATTTATTTCTGACATTTGCTCCACTATCAAGTTGACAAAAACGTGTTTTAGCACATTTCTGTTCCAAAGAAAGACTTTCCCCACATTAAACTCACCCGGCAGATCTGCTGACGGGCATGCAGACTCACAGCAGGCACACACACAGTCCTTACCGTAGAGCTCCTTCCACCTAAAGCAGAAACCTCGGGTCAAAATACAGCTAAAGCAAACCGCCGAGAAAACCTGCTGCAGGCGAGTTTAGCGTGTCCACTCACTGCTGAGAAGCCTGATCATAGCTGCAGGCCTTTGCACTCGGCGTTGGAGCGAGTGGTCCTGCAGACACCTCACAGTGCATGAAGAATTGCTGAAAGACGACTTTTAGAGTTAATCTTAAGTTGGAGTGGACATTTAGAGTTATTTTAGTCAACAGTCACCTGCGGAGAGGTGGAGGAAACGCCCTGCCTGAAAATAAAGGCTCCGACACTAAATTTCTGGATCATCTTTGAGTCACCAGAGAGGAATTTTGACTGCGTCACCACTTTGCCATCCATCATGCAGCTGCAAGTTTGAAAGAAAACATTAAAAACAAACAAAAAGCTTCATTTTAAAACAATTCCAGCATTACCCTTGATTGTCAATGAGCGTGTATCGAGGGTGCGAGTATGGATCTGGAGAGGTGGTCACGAAGCACTTATTGATGTAAATCCTCTTCTCCCTGAACTCGGTTTTGTCGCGTACGCTGGCCTCGAAGTGCATCACGTCTCCCAGGTTGTAGATTTTGCTGCTGGTGATTAATGCACCCGATGCTGCAGCCGGGTGGAAGAGTTAGCATGAAAATGCTTCAAAACAAGATCTGAATTATTACAAGAACGAGCTTCACAAACCACACGAATGCCAACGTTTTCTCTACAACATGCTTTGTATAGTACTGTCTTCATGTCCAGCACATCCCACAACATGGATAAGTTTCGTATGATGTTCCAGTTCCTCCAGTCCAACCAGGAGTCCTTTATGAATGGGATTTGTGGGATCATGGCACTCGCAAGTGCCCAGATGTACTCCGCCTTTGAGTTCAGCTGCCCCTGCATGCCGGACATGTTTAAAAACCTAAACTGGCTTCACTGGAGGCAGAGAGGAAAATTATCTCAGCCTGACCCAAACAAAGTCTTGTTATCCAAATCTGACACCATAGCAGCCTTGAGATGCCAACAACAAACCCCTACGAAGGAATGCAGACAGATGCTGTGAACCCCCCCCCCCCCCCCCCCCCCTTCGGATTGGTGGACTTCAGCGTGGCGAGGTCATCAACCTGCAGGAGTCAATGTGCTCTGCGCTTCTCCCAGGATCTCCCTCCCACCTGTGGGTACAGTGGCTGAGCGCCGTACATGGCTGCCCTCGCTGGGGAAACAGGATCACAGCCCCCCCCCCCCCCCCAACCCCGCCTTCCTATTATCATGTGATGTTGTGTTGTCTGTTGCTTATCTGTTTGAGGTGGTTTTTTTTGCAGAGCAAAGCTGCCCTCCTGGTGGGAGAATAGCTATGAAGTGCCTTTTTTTCCCTCCACTTGAACCAATCCTCATGTAACCCCTCTTATCTCTATTCAGGTAGCGCGACTCGGGGTTGCGAATGACCACAGTCACCAATTCTTGTCATGTGTCTTGCCCAGTATGTCTGACCTCTGAATTGTGTGAACTGAAACTCTAATTTCCCTCTGGGATTAATAAAGTATCTTTGATTTGATGTGTGAAATGCTTGATGGAACCGGTTTTTAAATAAAAGCTAAAACAATCATCTTCAGCTCTTCAGCGTTACAGTTGTAGGCAATGCTTGTTGCCATGTTTTCTCACATTTATCCCATTTTGTGGTGTTTCAGTACAGCAGTTTTACTAAATCTGCAAAAACAAAAAGCTTGCCAGTGACTGTATAAAGAGGTAACTTTTGAAACGCGTACCATCTTGAGGACAAATAAAGAAACTGCTGTTTGCTTGAAGCTTTTTGTAAACGGTTCCTCCTTGCACTTTAGGATGAAAGCCAACTTTATACGAGTAAAACAGCCTGAAAGAGAGGAATGAAGAGATTACCAGTGGTTTCACTGACTGAAAACAGGCTTTCATGCGTCTAAGAGGAGGAGAGATTTTAAATTTGGCTAAATCTAAAGAGATATGAAGTCCTACCTGGGATATTTACACTGCAGCTGAATGTTGAACGGCATTTCCCTTAAAACGGGACCAGCTGGCTTGTAGAGCAGGGAAATGCGGATGGACAAATAATCTGGAAAACTCTAAGAAAAGAAGTGACTTAAAACACGTTTGGTAATAAAACAAGTTAAATGAGGAGAAAGCATCTTTACCAACCTCAATTTTGAATCCGCAGTCAGACTTTAAAGAGTACAGAAGGTAGTAGTACTCTTTGTATCCCTGGTTGACAGGACAACTACCCAGAGTCAAATATTTGTGTGCATCCTCAGATCTAAATATTTCCCTTCTGACTCTCACATATAATCTGTCAAGATAGCAGCGGACTCCAATCACGTCAGATTCATCTGCTCCTGCTGCAGCTTGAGGGATAGTGGGCGGAATACCCAGCAGCACTTTCTGGAGCCATCCAGGGATTTGTCTAACACCAATTTCTGGCTTCAGATCCTCTTTGTGGTCACTGGAAACTGGGATGGTGAGAAATTCTGGAAGCTCCATTGCTTTTTCTGCTGAAGGCTCAGCTGATCTGCCCAGAAACCCAGGTTTAGATGAAAACCCTTCATCATTCCTGACACTTTTCCCTCTCTCCCGCTCTGATTCAAAGTCTTTCACGAGCACACCAGAGCAGGCAGAGCAAAACACCACGAATACAAGCTTCACATTCAGAGGCACCATTTTCATCCCAGTCTGCTGCTGCTGGCACAGTTTCACCTGGCTTTCCTACCCTGTAATCAGGAGACAACTCTCACCAGCTGCTGTGGGTGGCGATCATACCAACCAGAACAACACTTCAGAGAAAACAATAAGAATGTATTATGCTGAAATAATAGATTAAAGATAATAAATGTGTCAGTCTGCATTATTTTCATTTAAATTTGACTACTTTTTGCTGAAAATATGTTCTAAATGTAATTACTAGAGTTCTGTCGCACCATATAAAAAGGATAATAGCTTGTGTTTAGCAATAAGTAAAAAAACTACATTTTGAAAATGAGAAACATACATTTAAAGTTAAAATTAAAGTCCCATTTAAAAACGTATTGAGCAGAAACAAGCGGAGAAAGTGGATTATTCATTTACATTTTCAGATTGTCTCTGGTTTCACAACTTCTTTATTGTTCCTCAAAAAAATCTAAAATTTTCACCCCGAACATTTTTTTTTCTCCATCTCCGGAAGTTACGTAACGAACAATCAAGAACCCGGAAGTTCCAACCATTTCTCTGCTAGCTGTACGGTGGTTGTGTCTCGGGTGTTGTTTGTACTTCACCTGCATGTTCTTTCTATCAAACCGAAGAGGAAATCGTATGTAGTTCGGTAAATTCTGCTCATATGCATTATTATTGCTTAGTCATTTTTCATTTGCAGCTACATTTCGTTAAAAAATGTAACCATGTTAGCTGACACAGCTAACTAGCGAGCTAGCATCTGATGTAGTTTTCCCGTAATTATTTAACTCAGAAATACTGAGCGGTGTTTTTCTCCGTTTAGCTTGGGGAGGGTGGGTTAAATAATAGTTACAGCTACAGGAACGGCCAAAACTACAGTTTTTCTCATAGGTCCTGGTTGTTAAACCTGGTCCCTAGCTAGCTAGCGCTAACGTCAAACAGCGGTCACCTCTCCTGGATTGCCCCTTTACCTGAACTCCACGTCTTTGGTGAGCTAAAGAAGCTCCCCGTGAACCGGATCCAATGCGTGGGATGATGGGGACTCCAAACAGTCCTGTCAAGAGCTACGATTATCTCTTGAAGTTCCTTCTGGTGGGGGACAGTGATGTGGGAAAAGGGGAAATCTTGGACAGCTTGCAGGACGGATCAGTGGAGTCGCCCTATGCCTACAGCAGTGGTGAGTTTCACATTTGTGATTACACGTTCAGCATTGGATTAGAAAGCTAAAACAAAGCCTGCAACTTGTTTTGTGAACTGTTTTAGGGATAGATTACAAGACCACCACTATTCTGTTGGATGGGAGAAGAGTGAAATTAGAGCTGTGGTAAGATTTTATAAATAAAATAAATCAGTCGTGACCAAACTTTGGATTCATTGGTGTGTAAATGCTTCCTGTGCTTTTTACAGGGACACATCAGGACAAGGCAGATTCTGCACCATTTTCAGGTCCTATTCGAGAGGAGCACAGGTGATTTATACACCCGATCCTCTTTCTCAATGCAGTGCTGTATTTAGTTTAATCTGAATTAAACTGCTTCAAATGGAAAGCCAGGCAAACAAAAGGAAGATTGATACATTAAACCTTTGAAAAAACAGCTAAAACTAAACGGTTAGCAACAAGTAGCCTCAAAATCTAGGCTTTAGCTGCTACTGTCAGGTAGAATCACGGCTTGCAGCTGGATGCTTTGCGGTTGTGCAGAGCAGTAGAAGTTACGTTAACTCGACTGTGGTTGTCGAATTGGCTCGAGTGCTGTGTAAACACGAATGTCTGTTTTCTTTAAGTGAAGGAGGTGTGCACTGCAGCAACGTGATTTTAGTGATGTTAAAGTAAACTTTGGATAAACCTTTTTAGTGTTTCTGTTAAGAGGCACATTTGACTGAGGATAGATTTCTTCTAGCTGGTTCAAACAGTTTTGTGAAGCCGCTGTGGAAATCGTTCTTTTTGTGTAGTTATGTTATAATAAAACATTAACCTGTTAAAACACAACCACGTGTTTTTAGAGACCCGACCTTCCTCCTTTTGTTACCGCCTAAAGGTTGGTTTTTGCTTGACGCGTCCGCGAGGTCCGCGCGGCGAAATTGCGTCATTTTAACAACCCCACCGCGCCTCCGCACGGCCCCAAATTTCCGCAACGCGCACCTAGGAAATTTTCTGACCACGCGGACGGTCAGACGCGGAAAAACATGGCGGACCAGCAAGAACTAGTATGGCAGAGGTTCGTAAATATGATTCAGCTCTCAGAGATCACCGTGATCAACATGTTGTTAATAATTCTTGGAGAGAAATAGCTCGCACTGTCGGAAAAGTCGAGGACGCTGTTAATAAATGCTGGAATGCCATGTTGTAAACAGTCATTTCTACTTCTCCTATGGTGTAGTGTTGGATGCATGCCGTAGAGCTCCATGCTGCCCCCTACAGTTTGGGAGAATATTGGCTCACCGCAGAGACAAGCCGCATGAACCATAAACGCTGCAAGTTGTGAAGCGCGTTCCATCTGCGAGCCGCATCACCAAGCGGAAAGTAAATGTGTCAAGCATAAACCAAGCTTAACAAGACTTCTATTGTTTGTATTTTGTTAAACTACGACAAATCACCACCATTGGTTCCTTGTCTGTATTCCTGGTTAGGTCATTTTGTGCCATAATAATAGGGCACACACGTTTCCTTCACAGGGCATCCTGCTTGTGTACGACATCACTAACGGCTGGTCGTTTGATGGAATTAACCGCTGGATCAGAGAAATTGATGAAGTAAGTATCGTCATTTTTTATTTTTTTGCCATCAATAAAAAACGTGTAATAGATGTAATGTTTGTTCTGATATTAACTTAAGTTTGTGCATTTTTTTCTTCAGCATGCTCCGGGTGTTCCTCGGATCCTCGTAGGGAACCGCCTTCACCTGGCCTTCAAACGGCAGGTGCCCACGGAGCAGGCGAGGGCCTATGCTGAGAAGAACAGCATGACCTTTTTTGAAGTCAGCCCCCTTTGCAACTTCAACATCATCGAGTCGTTTACGGAGCTGTCCCGCATCGTCCTGATGAGGCACGGGATGGAGAAATTCTCGAGGCCCAACAGAGGTGAGGGTGTTGAATGTTTTTAAACTAGCTACATGTCTTTAAAGACTTGGCAGTCATTTAAATCTAAAAGAGCTAAGTAGAATATTATTTGACTCAAAACAATAAAGTTACCGAGTCCTGTTTTTTTCTTTTAGTCTTCAGCCTCCAGGACCTGTGCTGCCGTTCGATCGTCTCCTGCACACCGGTGCACCTCATCGACAAACTTCCTCTTCCCGTTACAATCAAATCCCACCTGAAGTCTTTCTCCATGGCCAACGGAATGAATGCCGTCATGATGCACGGACGCTCGTACTCTGTCGCCGGCAGCACGACATCTGGGAGCAGCGGCGGAAGCAAAGCTAGCAGTCTCAAACGCTCGATATCCTTCAGGCCTCCACAGAGTCCTCCAAAGTACTCTTCATCGCCATCGCCGTCCTCCAAGGGGAACTGTAAGATATCATAGTGAAGGAGCAACGTGATGCTTGCCTTCACGGTGGTGATAAGTGTTGTTTCTCCAGGAGAGTATGAGGCCTAAGGAGCAGAGACCTCCCAGCAGCAAGAAATTAATCCAGCTGTGAACTTTGACCTGGGCAGACGGATTGGATTCTGTCTGCTTTGTGCTTGCTGGTGCCATCTTGTGGATGTTTGTTTAGCTGTTCTCTAAACTACGGAGGCTCACTGTGATCAAACCGAATGAGATTTCCCTGCAAAGAGCAGATATGAACCCGATCACAGGGCTGTCAACAGTACAGAGGACGCATGGTGTATACATCTGAACATGAAATTATACGTATTCTGTTTGTGTGTCGGTTGGTTTGGTGATCAAGCTTTGATGTATTTTATGGCCTATTTGTACCAGTAAAACACTTCCTTTGCAACCTTAAGAGTGTTGCAGTATTAAGTAAAAACTCCGATTTGTTTTCTTCCAAAAGGAAAAGTAAAGGGAAACGATGTTCGATGGGAGAAAAGTCCAGACAAGCTGTGGTTCCTGCTTCAGGCTTCGTAACACATGATCCTTCATATCTACAGGTGCTGGCCAGTAAATTAGAATATCATCAAAAGGTTGAAAATATTTCAGTAATTCCATTCAAAACGTGAAACTTGTACATTATATTCATGCAATGCACACAGACCAATGTATTTCCGATGTTCATTACGTTTAATTTTGATATTTATAGGTGACAACCAATGAAAACATCAAATCTGGTATCTCAGAAAATTAGAATATTCTAAAGGCCAATGAAAAAATGTTTGTTTCTCTAATGTTGGCCAACTGAAAAGAATGAACATGAAAAGAATGTGCATGTATAGCACTCAATACTTAGTCGGGGCTCCTTTTGCCTCAATAACTGCAGTAATGCGGCGTGGCATGGACTCGATCAGTCTGTGGCACTGCTCAGGTGTTATGAGAGCCCAGGTTGCTCTGATAGTCGTCTTCAGCTCCTCTGCATTGTTGGGTCTAGCGTATTGCATCCTCCGCTTCACAATACCCCATAGATTTTCTATGGGGTTAAGGTCAGGTGAGTTTGCTGGCCAATCAAGGACAGGGATACCATGGTCCTTGAACCAGGTGCTGGTGGTTTTGGCACTGTGTGCAGGTGCCAAGTCCTGTTGAAAGGTGAAGTCTGCATCCCCATAAAGTTGGTCAGCAGCAGGAAGCATGAAGTGCTCTAAAACTTCCTGGTAGACGGCTGCATTGACCCTGGACCTCAGGAAACAGAGTGGGCCAACACCGGCAGATGACATGGCACCCCACACCATCACTGACGGTGGAAACTTTACACTGGACCTCATGCAACGTGGATTCTGTGCTTCTCCGCTCTTCCTCCAGACTCTGGGTCCTTGATTTCCAAAGGAAATGCAGAACTTGCTTTCATCAGAAAACATAACTTTGGACCACTCAGCATCAGTCCAGTCCTTTTTGTCCTTGGCCCAGGCGAGACGCTTCTTGCGCTGTTTCTTGTTCAAGAGTGGCTTGACACACGGAATGCGACACCTGAATCCCATGTCTTTCATGAGTCTCCTCGTGGTGGTTCTTGAAGCGCTGACTCCAGCTGCAGTCCACTCTTTGTGGATCTCCCCCACATTTTTGAATGGGTTTGTCGTCACAATTCTCTGCAGGGTGCGGTTATCCCTAGAGCTTGTACACTTTTTTCTACCACATTTTTTCCATCCCTTCGCCTGTCTGTTAATGTGCTTGGACACAGAGCTCTGCGAACAGCCAGCTTCTTTAGCAATCACCTTTTGTGTCTTGCCCTCCTTGTGCAAGGTGTCAATGATTGTCTTTTGGACAGCTGTTAAGTCAGAAGTCTTCCCCATGATTGTGGTGCCTTCAAAACAAGACTGAGGGACCTTTTAAAGGCCTTTGCAGGTGTTTTGAGTAAATCAGCTGATTAGAGTGGCAGCAGGTGTCTTCTATATTCAGCCTTTTCAGAATATTCTAATTTTTTGAGATACCAAATTTGGAGTTTTCATTAGTTGTCACTTATGAATATCAAATTTAAATGTAATGAACATTGGAAATACATTGGTCTGTGTGCATTGCATGAATATAATGTACAAGTTTCACGTTTTGAATGGAATTACTGAAATATTTTCAACCTTTTGATGATATTCTAATTTACTGGCCAGCACCTGTACACTTGCTGTCTGTTTCCTTGCCTCTAAATCCTGGTTGGATTTAACCCAACAGCACGCTCTGAGGTCTGTTGAAGGTCTGCTTGATGCTAAAGAGGAAATTTAGTGCAAACTTGTACAGATCATGGTTTATTTTTTAAAACAAAACTTGTTTACAACCTGGGTCTTAATAGGAATTTGTAAAGGAAGACATGAGTGAGAAATTCTACCTTTTGTCGTTTTACATGCTGTAGACAGTTTTTATGGATGTAAATAATCAGCTGGTGAGAGTGAGGCAGAACGTTGCAGCGTTCTGGTGTTCAGTCTGCTCTGCCGCTGATCAGCTGGTTAGGAGTGGTTAAATGTGCTACACGCTGTTTTTATCAGGGCTGTGTGATCGGGTCAGGAGGGGGGGCATCTGCACCATGTAACAAGCTCTATGTGCTGGGCAGTTGGGCTCATTTACAAACAGCCTTCAAAATAAAAGGTTCATCTGAATTTTATTCCCTTGAATGTGTTTGTGATTCCTAAACCTTCATCAGAGGCGCTGTGGGAATTGTGGGAGTTTTCTGATCCTTTTGTCCAGAACTGAGCTGCTGGTGCACGAAACCCTTGGTGTGTGTGTGTGTGTGTGTGTATGTGGGGGGGCATTGATTAGTTGCTCCTTCCGTATTGGCCAGCTCCGGGAGACAGGCAGCATCTCTGCAGCGCATGAATGTGACGCGGTCAGAAGTCACGGAAAGGTTGCAGGGTCAATGCCAATGAAAGGAGGGGGAGGGGGCGCGCTCTACGTCCCCCACCTGACCGAGCCGTCTCTGGGGTGAGCGGGTGGGACGACTACCCTCTGTCTAGACAAGAACGGCGCAAACGTTGCAGGAAGACAAGATGCAACATGCCTCCAGTTTGGCTCTCACGCGCCTCGGGCAGCTTTTGGTGATTCACGTTGTGCAAGAAAACACATCTGCATGAAAACGTAATCCGAATGAAATCGGATTGGTGGAATCAGTTCTGGACACATGGCGCGTCTCGTTGCGCGCTGCTCTTAGGGCCGCTTCCAACAAACGTTGTCTTTGATGTTTTTTTACAACGTTTGTCCAGTTGTGAGGCTCATGTTGCTGCTTCATAAAAGCTTCAGACGCTGGGCGACCGGGGGCGGTCAGAGGGGGCTGCCCTCTCCCACCTCCATTCACACCCAGAAAGGCTGCTGCTGCGCCTCCTCTCTCACATTGTGCACGTCAGCTCAGCACCCGCTCCTCCTGAAGCTGGATTTCGCTCCTTGCTGGTCTGATGATCAAGGGAACTTTTTCATGCAGCCAATTGGCAAGTCCGTCAGACCATCGGAATACTAACTGCTCATTAATACGGCAACTTTTACGCACAGTTCCCCCCACTTGACGCAACAGAGGGATGGAATTGCTCGGTTGGCGCCTCATTCAAAAGATCAATAATGTGTGAAATCCTTCTGCGTCTCTTGGATGAGAAACGATCCACGGACTTGATTTGGCAGAACGCCCCGGGCGCGAACAAGCCTCTGTCAGGATGGAGACACGTGGGCTTGTTGGTGCTCCTGATGTGCGACTTTCTAGAGTTTTCTTTGTGCGCCACTGTGGCCGGGTCCAGGGTCGAGCACGAAGGGTTTTGTCCCAACAAGCTGAACACGAATCTCTGGGTAGATGCGCAAAGCACCTGCGAGCGCGAGTGCAACATCGACGAGGTGAGTTCAACAACCTGCCCCTCCGATTTGAGGCTGCACAGTGAAGACGGTGTTTATTTTTTTATGTTAACCCAAGGATTTTAAGGTAGGCCAGCAGTTTATTTCCGAGGAGGCGGGGCTTATTGCATTGCTGGGTGAACTCAGGTAACAAGTGAATGAAAACTTATTGAGGCTTTGTTGTGAATGTGCCATTTCAAAGAGCACTTTTCCCTTGAACGGCCTCTGTTTGGAGAAATAAATGGCTTGTATTTTGTAAAGCGCCTTCTTATGGTTCTACAACCCCCCAAGGCACTTCAAAACACACATTCACACGCTGGTGGAGCTACCATGTAGCCACAGCTGCCCTGGGGCAGACTGACAGAGGCCAGGCTGCTGAACACCGGCCCCTCCGACCACCGCCAGCAGACGAGGCGGGTTAAGTGTCTTGCCCAAGGACACAACGGCAGCATTCTCTGGTTGGAGCTTCGCACAGGAGCGTCCAGGAATCACAACCTTCCAATTACTTGACAACCTGCTTTACCTCCTGAGCTGCTGCGGCCAAATAGTTCATGTCCTAGGATTGAGGCGCTCCTGAGCTTCTGCGGCCAAATAGTTCATGTCCTAGGATTGAGGCGCTAACTGCTAGTCAAGCTTAGCCATGATCAAAGCAGGTTCCTGTCATCTTAAAACGGCTCCAACAGCCAAAATCTGACAGCAGCTAGTGTTTAATGAACATCTGCACTGCTGTGAATCTTGCGGTTTACAATCATTTACAGGTGTAATTAATCCAGGCGCGGATCACTTCTGGTGCATCAAGTCAAAATGTTCCCCCGACATTAAATCTGTTTAAGACTAAGGAGTTGGGCCAACTTGAACCTCATTAGCAAACGGTTCATCCAGATGGAACCAACACCACAGCGAATAAAGCCACGTTTTATAAACGGCTCCTGCTTCACAGGGACTCTTGCAAATGTACTGTTGAGAAACTTTAAACTGCTGCTAAGGTCGCATCTTATTCAGACAGAAATATTAGGAAGTTCTTCTTGACTTGACCCCGGCATGCACCAGAAATGCTGCTTTTTACACTAACCGAGGGGAGGGGCTCGTGTCCTGTTGCTCTGCTATTGCAGCTTTACCGTCAAAGTAAAAGTTTCAATAAACAATCTGGAGTTTGAGCAGAAGAACACTAACTTTCTCACCTGTGCTCAGATTAGCTGCTGGCTCATCAAACTTGCTGAACAAGAACTGTTTTGTCAGAGGTCATTCAGAACCAAGACAGATGATTGGCTGAGGTCTAGTCCACACGTAGCCGTTTTTTTTAAACTTATATCCGCCCCTCCAAAACTTGCATCCACACCACCTCGTTTAAGAAAAAAACTCTGTCCATACGTACCCGGATAAATACGTTGTTAAGGACATGCCAGACCTGTAGGCGGCAGCACTTCCCCCGAATTGTATCCAGTCAGCGTAACTTTTCGTCTTCCTGCTCGAAGTTTTCCCACCAACTGGCAGTCCTTCCTAGCCTGGCAAGCCAGAATTTATATGTGCAAAGCAAGAATTTGGTCTAGTTCACTAGGATAAGTCCTTTCCGGTCTGACCCAGAACCTGCGTCGGTGTCTTTGCCGACAAACCTGCCTTGGACGTGGAGAAGCCAGGTGCCGGGCAATAGCCGTTCTTAACCTCGTCCTCCGTCTGTGGTCTTCCGCAAGGAGCAGTAATTCCGCTTGCAAAAACAAACAAGCAAAAAGCGCTTGGACAATTGATAAAGCAAGCGCAGCTCCGAGGGCATCCATGCTGTCGGCTAGTGTAAACACAGGTCGCACACGTGATGTCAGCATTTTTTGTCGCGGAAAGTGACGTTGCGGACCTTAAATCTCCGGTTTTGTCTGTCCACACGCAGACACCCAAAACGGAGAAAACGCAGATCTTCACTTTGGCCGGAGTTTTTAAAAAACTCCATTTTCGTGTGGATGACAGGCCAAAATGTAGAAAAATATCTACGTTTTGGCAGATCCCCGGCTACGTGTGGACAGGGCCTGAGAGGTGGTGCCTCTGAAAAACACGGAGCTCTCCTTGGATCTCTCGAAGTGATTGAAGTTTACAATGAAAATCTTTGCGTACTCTAGTTAGTTTTAGTTCTTTTTGCATTAAAAAGCAAAGAAAATCATGTTTATTTTCTTTCCTTCATTTGATCAAACTGCTGATTTAAATTTCTCTTGTCCAGGACTGTGCAGATTTTGAGAAATGTTGCACCAATGTGTGTGGCTTCAACAGCTGCGTTGCCGCTCGTTTTTCCGATGGCAGCCCCGCTCAGCCAGAGGGGAAGTGGGGAGGCGTGGGAGACGTGGCTCCCACCTCCACAGCTACCTGTGAGGGGTTCATCTGCAGCCAACAGGGAGCGACCTGTGACATTTGGGACGGACAGCCTGTCTGCAAGTGCCGGGACCGCTGTGAGAAAGAACCCAACTTCACCTGTGCATCAGATGGCCTCACCTATTTCAACCGCTGCTACATGGATGCAGAAGCCTGCATCCGAGGGGTGACTTTAACTGTGATTCCTTGTCGCTTTTACCTCGCAGGCCCCCAAACAAGTCCTATCCCTCAGGACACTACAGTCAACCCCACCCCAACATCCTCCCAGGAGGATCCCCTGCCACCTACGCTGTACTCCAACCCTCACCACCAGTCCATCTACGTTGGAGGAACAGTCAGCTTCCACTGCGATGTCGTTGGAGTTCCCAGACCGGATGTTACTTGGGAGAAGCAGGGCGACCGGCGTGAAAGACTAGTCATGAGGCCTGACCAAATGTACGGCAACGTGGTTATAACAAACATTGGACAGCTGGTTGTTTACAACGCCCAGGTGTGGGACACAGGCATATATACATGTATCGCAAGGAATTCTGTAGGAGTTCTACGTGCAGATTATCCATTGTCTGTCATTCGGCGAGCTGATGATGACTTCTCTGAAGATCCCGAGATGCCCATGGGGCGGCCGTTCTCACCAGCGGACTGCCTGGCTGAAGTGGACCTGAGAGTTTGCAGTGGAGAACGACACGTTGACTGGTTCTACGACGGCAAACTGGGTGCCTGCGTGACCTTCAGCAATGGCGGATGCGATGATAGTCGCAATCGCTTTGAGACTTACGAGGAGTGCAAAGCATCTTGCCAGAGAGAAGGAATGGGGATCTGCTCATTGCCGGCAGTTCAGGGTCCTTGCAAAAACTGGGAGGCCCGTTGGGCCTGGAATTCCTTAATGAAGCAATGCCAAGCCTTTGCTTACGGTGGATGCCATGGGAATGACAACAACTTCCGCACCAAAAAGGATTGTGATGCAAACTGTCCCCAGCCCAAACGGAAGCCGTGCAGGGCTTGTCGGATGAGGGGGAAAATGATGCCCAGCTTGTGTCGCAGTGACTTTGCCATTGTGGGCCGCCTGACAGAACTTGTCGAGGATTTGGACTCCGGATTAGCTCGCTTCAGCTTGGAAGAAGTTTTAAGGGATGAAAAGATGGGCCTGACTTTCTTTAGCACCAAACACCTCGAGGTGACCATCACCAAGATTGATTGGAGCTGTCCCTGCCCGAACATCACAATAGAGGAAAACCCCTTGTTAGTGATGGGAATGGTCCAGGATGGCATGGCCATCCTCCAATCAGACAGCTACGTCAAAGCCATAACTGAACGCAGACTCAAAAAGCTTCGGGATGCTCTAAATAAAAAGACATGTTAGACATACTGAAAGTTTAATATGTTACAAAGCAAAACAGCATTTTAACCAAAACATAAGAAATCCTTCCAACTCAGGGTGACTGCATTCATGATGCAACACCAAACGTTTCGTACAAATGAAGCTTTTACTGAATTTAAATATCAACGTTTTAATGTTTCATGTTGAACTTCTTTAATGCAAAAGGGGGAAAAAACAGCTAAACAAGTTGGTCGTGTTACAAAATATATTTTCTTCCATCTTGTTGCGTAACTTTGGCGAGGCGTAATACGCAGCCGAGTCCCGCTGTTCTAGTCAGTGACTGTTTCCACCAGGCGTGGAGCGGTGCATAGTGTGTTGTTCTCCAACACATTCTCACACCCAAGGCGTCAAAGTATGACGCGTGTGACCAAGCCTCAATATATGTTGATTCGGGACGCCCCAGCGCGTCAGGAAATGACGATCAGGGACAAACTGCTGACGCAGCGTCGGTATACAACGCCGGTGGTGAGACGGACATTATAACTACTTGTGAACTACTTAACCTTCCCCTCACCCCAATCCTAACATTAAGGTCACAGTTTATGGACCTTAAGGTTAGGATTGGGGTGAGGGGAAGGTTAAATAGTCAAATAATGTCCGCGCGTCAAACAGCAACGCCAGCGGAGCCACGTGACCCAGCGTGTCCCTGATCGTCGTTTCTCGACGCGCTAGGGCGTCCCGATTCGTCATATATTGAGGCTTGGTCACACGCGTCATATTTTGACGCCTTGGGTGTGAGAATGTGATGTGTTCTCAGGTTGATTTTTTTACACACACGTCCAGAACGCATCAAGCTCATCAGTTCAGATTGGACCAGACAGGAAGTCAGCCTTTGGAGCAGTTTGAAGCATATGGAAACTATCAAAATAAAAGACACGTGCAGATTTTCTGTTGCTTAACAGTCGCTGCTCTGTCTTCTCCATCCCCAGTGAGTCGTGGAGGATGGCTGCTTATACTGAGCCAGGATCCTCTGGAGGTTTCTTCCTGTTAAAAGGGAGTTTTCCTCTCCACTGTCGCTGCATGCTTGCTTAGTACGAGGATTGCTGTAAAGACTTTGACACTAGTCAGTGACTCGATGCGACCTGCTGGGTTCCTTATATAGGTAACCTTTTACTGACTGGCTTAATGTCCTGACCTGTGTTGTTTACTGTATGAAGGTCATTGACACGACTCTGGTCCTGACTTGGTGCTGTAGAAACAAACTGGACTGAATCAGCTAGTTAAGTCACTGCCTGTGAAACCTCCGTGGCCGAGGGTGAAAAGAAGGGAACTAAACCACAGACCTTTTGGAAACGCGTCTTCCTGCTGGCTTGTTACTGCATAATTACGTGTTACCATGCATTTCTCTGGTGCTTCTGGACCTCGTGGGACCAGCAACTAGGAATGCATTCTGAGCCGATTCCCGTCCAAAACGCTCCCGAGGGAAGGGACGAGAGCTGAGGTGGACAGTCGGGGTTGCAGGCACATGTTGTGTAAAAGCTGTGGTTTATTTTACTCCAACTTCTTTACAATAGTTATATATTTATGTTTTATGTATTGTATAATCTGTTTCACCACGCTCTAAGCTGAGTCGCTGTTATGAAAAGAAACTAGATGAACGGCTTCTTGTCTTAGGTTTACACAAGCCTTTAACTCACCTGTGCAAAAACAGAAAAATGTGTCATAGAGAAGACGAATTCCTAATGTGCCTTAAATTATGAGTCATGCAGGTTTTCTAATTTCTTCTTAACGCCAGCCCCAGCAATGACATCACACCAAACTCTCCTTCCTAAACACGAGACATTTGTTGTTTGCAGGCATGTCCACCTGAAAAAAATATAAAAAAACCCACATCAAACCCCCACAAGAGCACTATTTCACCTTATTTTGAGGTGAGACATGGGTTGGATTTTCCCAGGAATTGATTACTTACCATTTTCTCCAGGAATAAGCCGTTTCTTTGAGCTATAGAGCTGAGAAAAGAGACATCTCTGAGACCCCACTCTGGGTTCCTGTAGGATGAAATGGTGACTTAAAACCCGACACGCTTAGCCTCTTTTATGTCGTCATTTTAAAGACATCAGCCCTCTTCACAAAGAACATTAAGAGCTTTACCTCTGACGCAGACTGTGGTCAAATTCAACATTACTCTGAGGGGCGATGTTCCCATTCACCGCATACGGCTGACAGAACAAGCCACACAATGTTAATTATTAAGCTTTTACGTTGATCTCAAGTCCGATAACAGCATCAGACATTTTTCTCTTACCCCATATGTCACCAGAAGACCCTGTGGCTTCAACAATGCAGCAGCTCCTTTGAATAAACCCTAAATAGAAACAAAAGCAGGGTTTTTAGAGACTGACACGTGACTCTAGATGTGGATAATGGAACTGGCAAGGCTGCGGGGAGATTTTATTCTACTTTTCTTTGCAGGTTTGCTTTAATTCATGCGTGAATGACCTTTTTAAGGTCAAAGGTCAGACTCTACGTGGTTCTGTCAACTACAGCAACTATGGGTCATTTATAGAGGTGTGTATTGGCAAGAATCTGGTGACACGATATATATATATATATATATATATATATGTGTGTGTGTGTGTGTGTGTGTGTGTGTGTGTGTGTGTGTGTGTGTGTGTGTGTGTTGTATTTTACAGGGGAGCCAAAAAGCTCCCATACATGCGACAATTCAGGTGATTTTTCAAGCTCCTCTCCTCCTCCGCCATGACCATCATTGTGCGTTTCTCCTTTGGATCGAAAAGGTAACGCCTCCGCCCTCCACGTGACCGATTTGTGAACCGCGTGTGTGCCGAACCATAGAGGGAAATCCGTATGGACCAAGCCCCCATAATTCTGGCATGAAATTGAAGCCAATAAGGATGTGAGGAAAAATTGCAGTTCCACTCTCATCCACTAGGGGCTGGTGTCAGAAGCGAGCAATTCGTCATTGACTCCCATGTTAAAAATACCAATTTCACAGCAGAAATAAACATGTTTACAGCCTGGTACCAAAACATGTTTTTTGTTTAAATGATCTAGTTTACACTCATGACAACTCTGAATGGGGTGAATTTTTTTCTCACTCTTCTGTTTAAGTGTATTAAAAGCTTAAAATTCTGTATAATTAATGAGTATCAGACCCACGTGACCACAGAGCTAGCTCCGTGGAAAGGCCTCAGTAGAGCCTCGGTCTGGCCTGGAAACTGTTCCGCCATTTTCAGTCTCTCACCTTAGACCATTAGTTGTAGCTTTTGTGTATTCTTTTTTGGATATTTTTTGTGCAACTGTTGGACAAAATGACTTGCTGTGGCATTAATTGCACTAATAGTGCGTCCAAGGAGTCTCCACTTCATTTCTTTTGGTAAGTAAAATTATATTTATGTATTTTAGGTCACTGCCGAGCTGAGCTTAGATTTTAACATGTACTGTTTAACCATGACATTTAAATGTAATAGGGTAAAACCCAGTGCATTTAACATAATGCTGCACTTTAGAAAATGGGTTGAAATATAACATGTTGGTGGAGCTGGGTTCCGACTATCGGTATGGTCCCCTCCCCTCAACGGCAGCTCTGCGCATCTCAGATCACAGCGGTGCTTGTTTGCTGTGCGGCTGCCGGCTTGTGGAGCTCTCGGATGGAAGCCCATGTTTTCCACCCGGCTTTACCCAGCGGTCAGCCCGGCGCATCTCTGATTCAGAAGCTCCGGTGCTGTGCACAGTTAACTCCGGTTGTAGCTCGGTAGCTACCTCCGTTAGCTTAGCTCCCACCTCCGCGTTAGCGTTGGGTTAGCTTGCAGCTACATCGCTTCAGTTCGACGGGTGTCGTCATTTGATCCCAGCCTTACAGCCCCACCCTCAGCTCCACCTCTTTTCCCTTTTTTTGGAATTGTCTGGGCTTGACAGAACCTGTGACACGGTCAAAATGGCGGTGGTGGCCACCTCCCATTTTGGCACAAAAACTTATAATTTGGAGTCTATGGACACAAATTGTCCAGTATATATGTTGATGGTATGGACCAGTGATGAGCCATTGCACCTCAAACTTTATTTGTATGGCACTTTTTATATACAAAAAATGCAGCTCAAAGTGCTTTACAGGTTAAAATCATCCCATATAACCCATAATCCCACAACCCATTTCCTAAGGAACACGCACCCACCCACCCACACGCACACACACATAAAACTTAAAAAAAAAATTATCATAAGTAAACACTAGGCCGAGTTCAGATGGGTTTAGGGAACGAATGACACGCCATCAGGTGAGCCATCTGACTCGGTAGTAGTCGATCGACGGCAGCAGCAAAGACACCAGCCCAGGGCTCCCAGGGAGGTAGGGCGCAAAACCCCCCCAATCGCCTAAGTTCTCCCCGAGGTGCACCCAGGCCGCCACAGTCGACCACCACCCCGAGGCAGAGGGCCCCCACAGAGGAAAACACTGGCACAAACAAATAAGTAACATAAAAAAAATAAGCGCTAATTAGGACAGTAAAATAACTAAAAAAGTGATTAAAAGTTAGTAAAACACTAAGACATAAATGACTAATAAAACTAAAATATAAATAATTAAATATAAATAAAACAAGCAATGCAGCTAAAAACAGATATCGGTTAAAAGCTATGGTAAAGAGATGAGTCTTAAGACTGCTCTTAAAAACATGAGCATTCTCTATGAGCCTGAGGTCCTCTGGCAGCCTGCTCCAGAGACGAGGGCCATAAAACTGGAAGGACGCCTCTACAGGTAACACACCTGTTAAGCAGCGTTAAGGATGTTTGAATTTAGTCTTGAACTGATGTTGATGCTGCTTTTGTGTGTAAAAAGTGCTGCATAACAAACCCCTTACTCAGAAGATGCTAAGGTGCTGAAGGAGTTGGCCTCGGATTATAAAAGAGGCTGCATTCATGTGTTTATAAGGTTACAGCTTGGTGCACAAACCTGCAATTTAACAAACCGCATTAAAAAAAATCACAGAATCGTGGTTTCTGATGGCTCTGACTTTAACTTATGTGCAAATAAAATCCTTGAGTGTGATGTTTCTGCACAGTTTAAAGGCGCATGGAGCCACATGACTTAGCATTCCTACCTGTGTGCAAGCCAGAGGAGAAATGTGGATCATGTTGATGTTGAGCACCAGGTCGAGGCTCTCTGGCGGAATCCCTCCCCAGTGATGATGCGGCACAGAAGCATCCAGGTGGATGGCAGGCTTCACGTTGTTCAGCCCGTAGTGAGCTCTATACGCTTCTATACTAGAATGGAAACAACAGGCATCACTGAACAAAAACCCGTTCTTATTGTGACGTAAGCAAGCGAATGTTTGGTTGGAGCTTTTTGGGTTACTTACAGTTGTTGAGTTATTTATAAGGTTTAGTTGTTGGTTAATGCTAATTTTATGTATATAATACTTTCCAAGTTGGACGAATAAACAACAAAATATTCAACAGTTAAGATCGTTTGGACATTGGACTTCTTTTGCCTGCGTACAAGACATCACTTCAGTGCAGAAGTGGCTTAAGGATTTAAAACTCCGAGGAAATTGGTTGGACAAACAACGAATCGCCACAACATGTTTGATTAAATCATTATTTAAGGCAAAAAGACAAAACACACCTGGCTAAAGACTGGCGGTCATACTCGGAGGGCTGCCAGGTTATGTTCCGCAGAGCTTTAGCAAAGTGAACGACATGCTGTCCGGTACCGGAGGAAACCTCCAGAGCTTGTAGCGTTCTCTGGGTGTCCACCGTCTCCCGGAGCACCGCTAGGATGGGCTCCTTGTTCCTCTCCGCGGCGGCGGCGCTCAGCATCGTGCCAGTACCCGGGTACAACCACCCACTAACGCGGTATAACTTACGAAACCACTCCAGCGAGCTCGGGAACCAGGCAATAGCACGGCTGTTTGGATTGGCGAAAGTCTACTTCCGTGTTGTGTCATGTGACTAGTCTGTGATCCAATGAGAATACGAGGCGGGCAGAAAGCCTCGCGCTCCGTTAGAAAGCGGAAATAATTGCAAAATAAAAGCTTTAAACACAGATTCAATTACTTTCAGGTTTTGCTCGAAACGCATGGCAATTTATTTACATTTTCATTTATTCTTCATTACTTTTATTATTACTATTGTTTCTTTGTTATTATGTTTCTTGAGTTTTGGCATGTTGTGCTTCTCTTTGCACTACTCCTTTTTTGCATGTGATATTTAATCAACTATTTAAAGTGCGTCTTTGTTCCGTGTTTTTCGCAGACAGGCTATTTTGAATTTGCTCACACTAAAAACCTCCTAGTGAAGTTCACACTCAGCCAAATAATTCAGAGTCCTCAGATCAATCAAAGTCTTTATCTTGGTTACTTTTACTTTGGGTAACTCTGATCAGATGCAGTGTTAAAATCCTTAACTTTGCAACTCTTTCAAAATTTTAAATAATTTATTTCCCTGAGCCTGCATGGGCTAAAATGACCCTTAGACCACCATCGCCCCCTGTGGCCAGAATACCCCATGTGCAACTAGGAAACAATGAGTCAGCACGTTTTAGATCATGAACACAGCTGATTTGATTAATAAGTGATGAATCAACCATGTAGACTGAGGCTGGGGACTCGTGGGGAGACGGTCGACAACACCCAGTGAGGAAGATGTGCTTTCAGTTCTACTAGACACTAGGGGGCGCTAAAAGCTAGCCCAAACTGCCTAGTCTTTTTGAACACAGAGACTAAAATAAGATCCTAAATATTTGGATTCTTGCAAAAGAGCTGGATCTTTTTCAAGTTATCCAGAAGTAAAATCACCGTGTTCTGATTCTGAACCAGCTGACTATTCCAACATAAAAAAATGCTTGACAAAAATGATTGTTAAGTGGATCCTTCCAGAGACACGTAAGAACTTCCTTGACTTTATAGTTATAAATGTTCCCCGAGTCTGATGTCCTTCTACATTCTTGTCCAAATGTCCACATATTATAATAACGCAGATGACCTCAGCAGTAAAGACAAGTAAACTCCTTTTTTGGACCTATTTTCTAGAATGGGACTGAGTTGCTGTCAGGATTGTTGTGTCTTCATGCATAATTTACGTGTTGCTGCATTAAAGTGGCCTTTTGTGTTGGAACACACACACTTTCTCTTTCCTCTTTTTAACAGCTTGCTGAAGTTTTTTTTGTTTGCAGCAAAAATTAACTTTGCTAAAATGAGATAAAAAAACTTTTACACAAATTGTGTTTTTATTACAAAAGATAGCATTCAGGTTTATATTCTGTCTCCCATCAACATTATGAAACTCCGACACAGCAATATAAGTGAGGGATTTTCCATTAGTGAAAAGATGTTAACACAAACGATGTGCAGACCAGGACTGTCAGACTGGGGAAATAAAAGTAAACAGAAAAACTACTAAATAGGAATGAAAACAAAGACAACAGCAACTCCTTTGAATCGTTATTTCTATAAAAAGAACCAGAATGGGAACTTGCTGCTGTAACTCTGAACCTACTCATTTAGAACAGGAATATTCTGGATAAAACACACAAAATCTTAACTAAAGCAGTCTAAATAAATAGATGAGGTTCACAGAGAACAGTGCAATTACAGTGATAATAAATAGAGTATGCAGTGGTGTTGACGTGAGGAAAGCTTGGTGAAGGAAAAATGTCTTACTTGAATAAATGAACCTATGACTAAGTGCTTTTATGGAGCAGAGAGCAGCCGGCTCTTCCTTTCCAGCCCAGATGATTGATCTGTGTTTTGTTTTGCGTCACTTTCACACCCAGTCAGTGTTTGTGGCTTTTCCCCAAAAGGGTCTTGGCTCTCGAGGGGAGAGAGGTTTTGTCCCACGTGAATCACATCCCGGCTCGTTGTCGTAGTGACTTCCGAATCGCTGAAGATTGTGTTCGAGAAGACGGAGTTGAATGTGAACGAGGAGCCGAGGAGTGACTCCTGCACCGGGGATTTGTGGTGCTGTGAGAGAATAACCACGGCTGGATCTCTTGGAGGTTTAAGGGGAGGAATGGGTTCAGGATCGCTGGTTTTGCTGGACGAGTCTTGCTTTTGACTCTGACTCTCCTCTGAAATCTGAAGAGGCTCGCTCTTGACCGTCACCCTGCATTCACTGCTGACGCTTGAACGTCGAGATGAGCCCTCTGCGGTGGAAATGACACTGCTCGCACGGGGGAGACTTTTAGGGGTCCTCAACTCTTTCAGGGGTCCTTCCTTCACCAGGGGGGTGGAGAAACAGTTGAGGCAGCCAGACATCGAGGAGGATTTGCCCTGAACATACAGCACTGTGACCGGTGAGCAAGCGGAGGCTCGAGGGGTTGCATCTTTTCCGTTTATCCCGTTAAACTCGGAGTTGATTTTGCAAACTCCGACCGAATCTGACGAGCGACGGGCCACCTTGGCTCGTGAGCCCCTTCGGATGGTTTTCGTACCTCTGGTTAGCCAGAAGTCCTGAGGCAGCACAGGGTCTTTCTGTCTTTGCACAGAGCGGGCGTCTAGAGTCTGACTACTGGGTGTTGGAACAGCGGAGGCTTTCTCCTTTTGCTGCTGCAGGTTTGTGGGGCGTTGTGGGGTGGAGGCATCACTAGGTGGATGGTGGAAGGACGAGCTGCGTGACTGGGGCTGCTGGACAGGACTGCTGCCGTTGGACCACGGCTCGTTTTCCAGACTCACGCTGAACTCACCGCTGCTCTGACTTTGGGCTCGACTCTGAACTCCTTTCAGACCTAAAAGAGAAAGTCGATGTGTTCTTAATGACTCGCCGTGACGCCATAGAACCATGGCAGACAGAAAAGACACTTCCTTTCAGTTTGAGTATCTGAAGGCTCATTTATGAAGCACATTTATCAACAGCATGCCAGCTGACCAAAGAGCTGCACATTCAATAAAAGGAAACAAGATAAAAAGTCAAATCGAGTTAAAATAATGAACAGAGTAAAACAACACAAGGGAAATATCTGGTACTACAGTAAAATCAACTACAAAAGTGCTAAAAACAACATAAGAATACTAAAGAATTTAAAGAGCAAGTCACCCCCTACCAGAGTCTAACTCCACTCCCACTTCCTGTTTGAAAAATGCAACAAATGCTGCTGCCTAGCAGACCGAGAGGGCGGAGCCGCTAACACACACACACACACACACACACACACACACACACACACACACACACACACACACGCACACACACACAGGCTCACAACGACATTGTGACATCATATGGTACCAGCTAATGTTCTAGGGTACCTCTTAGCCAATTGCGATGGCAGATTTAAATTCAAATGTAGTGCAGAGTTTTTACCTGACAACGGCACAACACTGACAGTTTTAGGCAGAACATTTAAATTTTAACAAAATTACAGTGATCCCTCGCTACTTCGCGGTTCGTCTATCGCGGATTCACGACTTCGCAGATTTTTTCTTTGGAGCCTTATTCAAGGGAAATTCGCTGATTCGCGGTATTTTTCACCGATTCGCGGTATTTTTCTATGCGAAATATCAAGAAATTCCTGTTTTTTCATCAATTTCATCATAAAATGCACTTTTTGTAATAAAACTATAAATAAACCAAGTAAAAAAAATTCTATGTAAAGGGAGGGTTTTAAAAGTCTGAATACGGAATACGTACCTGTTAAATAAATACTGTAAATATGGTGTCCCTACTTCGCAGATTTTCACCTATCGCGGCCAGGTCTGGAACGCATCTACCGCGATAAACGAGGGATCACTGTACACTAAAGTGCAGAACTATTGACTACACGTGTCTGCAGCACGATTAGACACGCATTTATTTAGTTTATCAGAAAAAAAGTTGATTTGGGGGTGACTTGCTCTTTAAACATAGATAACAAAGGACAAAATGTCCATAGGATCGAGTACCAGAAGCGATGGTGAGGAAGCGGGCTTTAAGACCAGAGTTAAACAAATTGGTAGATGGGGACGAATGAACCGAGAGTGACGAGCTATTCCAAAGCTTCGGAGCTGCGTGAACAAACGCACATTCACCACAAGTCTTGCACCGGATTTTTGGGACGCACAGAAAGAAGTGATGAACTGAGCAAAGAGACCTAGTGGGCACCAGGAAGTGAGGAGTTCTGCCAGATAACTGGAAGCCATGTTATGTACGACTGTGCAAGTAAATAGAAGAGTTTAGAGTTTCACCCTGTTAGTCACCGTGAGCTCAGCTACAACTGGGGTGATGAGACAACATTTCTTTGTTCCAGTGAGGAATCTGGCAGCAGAGCTTTGGACCTTCTGAGGGCGGGCAATCGCAGTCTCATTCACACCAATCAGAAGAGAGTTGGCATAGTCAAGCCCAGATGTAATAAAGGTGCCAAAGGGCAAATCTAAGTCAGATCTCAGGTCTTTGTTGGTGCGACTAAAGTATAACTTCAGTCTAAGTCGGAGAATCAGCCCCCCCCCCCCCCCCCATCTCTGCTATTAGGACATAATAAACCTTCACAAAACTCTTCAAGGTTAGATTCAAATCTAACCTGAAGAAAGACCGTAAACGTAGCTGTGCTGCTTCTGATGTGTTGTCGTTGCCGTGTGGACGGACTCCACACGCAGTGGGACCACAACTGATATGTTGCTGATTTTTTCTCACAGGTATGGAGTTTCATGTTTTAAAAACTGTCCAACAACTTAAAAATCCTGCCATACAACCAGAGGGAGACTGTAGACAACCCAACAGAACCTCAGAGTTTAAAGGCCTCATTTAGCAGGTCAAATGTCGAAGTTCACAACTGGAAAATTATTAATAAAAAAACCGAACATGTGTGGTTTACTTGAAAGGGTTGTAAGATTAAAGACTTCTCTCTAAAAACAAGTTCTGATGAGAATTAAAAAGAGAGATCATATCTCTCCTGTCTTAGCTTCCCTACATTGGCTGCCTGCTAAATTCAGAATAGATTTTAAGATCCTTCTTCTCACAAATAAAGCTCTTAATAATCAAGCTCCATCATACATCAGTGATCTGATTGTTCCATAAGTTCCTAACCGAGCACATCGCTCTCAGACTGCAGGTTTACTGGTGGTTCCCAGAATATCTAAACTTAGGATGGGAGGCAGATCTTTTAGTTATCAGGCTCCTCTCCTGTGGAACCAGCTCCCAGCTTTAGTCCGTGAGGCAGACACCTTGTCTACTTTTAAGAATAGGCTTAAAACATTTTTATTTGATAAGGTCTATGGTTAAAATCTGATGTTAGCCTAAATCTGGACAAGTGGGGGAGTAGAGGGAGGTGGAGTGTACAGTCGGTAAAGACGACTCTCCCTTGCCCTGCCTCCAACATGCCTCCATCTAAAAGGCTAGGTTATCCAGAGTTATCTCTGTAGTTATGCTGCTATAGGCTTAGACTGCTGGAGGATACACTGACCACTTTTCACACTCGACTACTTTCTTCTACAATCTGCTCTTTAACTGTATTATTTCCCGCTATTTCAGCTGTTAACTTTATTTTTTCTCTAAGTGTTTTTCTCCCCAGAAGAAGCTACAACGATGTTCTGCTGAGCTGTGGTGGCCTCATGGAGGGGGCCATCGGCTAGCACACTGCTGCTAACCACCTAAACTTTCTCCCTCTCCTGATAATTTTTTTTAATACATTTCAGCTTATACTGAGCCAAGATCCTCTGGAGGTTTCTTCCTGTTAAAAGGGAGTTTTCCTCTCCACTGTCGCTGCATGCTTGCTTAGTATGAGGATTGCTGTAAAGACTCTGACACTAGTCAGTGACTCGATGCAACCTGCTGGGTTCCTTATATGGGAAACTTGTTACTGATTGGCTTAATGACCTGACCTGTACTAGTTACTGTGTGAAGGTCCTTGAGACGAGACTGGTCCTGATTTGGCGCTTTATAAATAAAGTTGAATTGAAAACTGAATTGAACGTTTGTTAGATCTGACCGTACAAAAGACCCTTCGCCCTTTGGACAGATAAGACTAGAGCAGAAATCTTTACCCAGAATGCAAAGGGCCATGTTTTGTGAAAACCAAATGCAGCATATCAGAACAAACAGCTCATCCTTACCGTCAGCACAGCAGTGGAGGGTTGATGATTTGGGAACTATGAACTCCTCGGTACCAAAGTATCCTTTACAATGTTCATTATGTCCTCTTTTTAAATATTGAACGAGGCTTTTTCAGCTTCGGACATGAAGGTGTTTCGAGTTACCTTTACATGTTTCGACCGTCATCTGCGGTCTTCTTCAGAAGTGTCACAGGTGTTTGTGTGACGCGTCTTTATCAGCTGTTCTTCTGGAGGGCGCAACCAACCTGGATCTGTCAGATCTGCCGGGTCGGTCACGCCCACCTCCGCTGGCTGGCCAGAAGAACAGCTGATAAAGACGCGTCACACAAACACCTTCATGCCCGAAGCTGAAAGAACCTCGTTTAATAGGTACCAAAGTATTCTAGAGTCAGACACGAGTCCATCAGCTAAAGCTGGCCTGAAACTGGGTCATGCAACGGAACAATGAGCCCAATCACATCACTAAAATATACGTCTTTATCTTTAACATGCTGTACTGGCGTTACCCCGTTACACAATAACACCAATGCAATACTCTTTATGTGTTCAATACTCGTTCAATACCGGGCTTACATAGTGTGTCTGTGCCTGTTGTAGTATGCTGCATACTGCTGGAGTCCAAGTTTGTGCTTTTTTTATTCGGGGTCTTTAGCGGTAGAAGGTTACAATACTTGACTAGTGCCTACGTGTATAAATACACACACCTTTTTATTATTGTTCTTCTAATTAGTCTCTTAAGTGTTGGTGCTGCTGTGACAAGTGAATCTCCCCACCGTGGGATCAATAAATTCTATTCTATTCTATTCTATTCTAACATAAAGAGGGTCTAATTTCACTTTCCAAAACAAAACATCTGTTATCTGGATGCTGATCCTAATCACCAACAGGGAGCAGCAGAGTTGAGCCCTCCTGAATCAAACGTTGGTCTCCAGGATCAGCAAGGAGATTAATTTAAAAATAAGGTCATGATTGCAGTTTGAAGGGTTTACCCTAATTCCTGAGCTGGCTACACATCTGCACACTGGCTGAATCCTCTAAACACACATCCAGAAGGGTTTACCGTGATTCTGCAGCTCGTCGCTGTCCTCACATCCAGACGGCACGGTGCTGCCATTTGATTCTTTATCTGCAGAGGCATTAAAATCAGAAATGAGCCGGTGGAGAGGTGGCCGACAGTTTCAGCTGTCCACATGCAAAGAACACAAGGGCATTATTATTGTTCTCTACCTGTCACCCACAGCTCAGAAACATCTGGAACAGTGTCAGCGACAGTGACAGATGGCAGAGTGGTGGTGGTGCTGGTGTTGGGATGGTGGAGGAAGGACAAGATGGAGCTAGTAAGAGATGAAGTCAGCAGGTCTTCCACCTCATCACGCTCAACTGAGGCTGAAGGGCGAGGCAAGCAGCTCAGGGCTACACGGATGGATGAAGTACAAAAGGTGGATGTGGGTTAACCCTCTCAGGCTCCAAATGGGTTTTGACAAAAGGACGAACAACTTCAGGGGTTCTTCTGAGTTAAAAATGCTCATGAAATACGCATGTGGAGTAACCAGGTAGGTTTTAACGCCTGCCTGCAGAGGGTTAAACAGGTGAAATGGCTTTTGTCATGGTCAGCACAGAACTAGCGAGCTTCTGGCAGAGCAAAGCTCACGCAGCGCCGCCATCCGTCCTGCAATGCAGCATTTTGGCTCCAAGCTGATCAAACAAACGGCATCGTGTCCGAAAACGCTGAAATGTTTTAATGTTCCAGAAAACAACTTGTGTTGAATGAGTGAAGTGGGATGAAATCAAGTTTAGTCACATTTCTGACAATGATTAGCAGGCCAAGCATTTAAAGTAGAGCATGAAGTGTCGGCGGCAGACGTGGAGACGGCGGTCTGTCTTACACGTGGAGCGACGGAGGAGGGACTTGACTTTGTTTCTGTCCTTTAGTCTGGCTCTCAAACGGGGAAACCTTTTCAGCGGGGCTGTGGGAAAACGTGGGATCACAGAAATGTGGTGGTGGGGGGGCATGGGGGAGCCATAAAAACAGGACTGTTTTCTCTTCAGCTCAAGCATCAGAGACGATGCCTAGTAAACAGCAGCAACACGAATCTTAACAGCAATTATAACATGAAACCTGCTGTGGGGAGTCTGTGGTAAACATAAAAAAACAGCAACATTACAAACAGTTTTCAAAAAGATTTCCATTAAATCGAGTTTATTAAAGTTTCCTCTGGAATTCAGTGGCAAACGAAGCAGTTTTGCTTTTTAAGGCCTTTTCTAATGAAGGCACAACTCCAGCGGGGTCACAGACGCCTCGTCCCGCCTGTGGGAGACTCTGCTGGGTTGGGAAGGCGGTACTCACCGCTGCTGTGCGGCTGTGAGGTGGCGTCGCCCGCTGACCCCTCGGAGCTGACGAGGGAGCCGCTGTCGTGAGGTGAAAGCTGGACCTCAGCAGCAGAGAAGGGTGTGGATTCAGTCTCCTGCTCACGGCTGCCGGATTTCATGAGTTTCTTTAACTTCAGAGCGATCCAGTTTCCACGTCTGTCAACAAACGCAGGAGAAGTTATGCAGAAACATCACAAGGTGAATGAGAATCAGGATTTCGATCATTCAGGTCTGAAGCTAAAACATCACTAGGTTGGGAAAATAAACTTTAAAAGCTGATAAAACTATATGTCATGGTCTGCGTCTGTGTCTTCCCTCATGTGTTCTCCTTCCTCTAGGTTCCCATTTTGGGTCTCATAAGCGCCCTCATGTGTCCTTTGTCTGCATCTCATTTATGTGTCTTCTGTTTGTAGGCCTTCATATCATTCCCTCAGGTCCAGTGTTCATTCAGTCATCCCCAGCCCCTCCAATTGTAGCTCCAGCTTCTTGTTCCCCAGCTCAGTATATGTGTGATTGAGTGCATGTATGTGTCAGTGTGTGTATGAGTGTGTGTGAGTCCTTCCCTCAGTCTTAGGTTTAGTTTTATGTTTAGGTTTATCTGCCCTTCACTGGTTCTGTTTCCCCATTTAGATAATTTGTGTCACCTGCCTTCCCTCCAGCCCTCACTCCACACACCTGCTGCCTGTTCCCCAATTACTCCTCCCTGTGCATTTAAGCCCTGTCTTGTCTCTGTTTTATGTCGGTCCATTGTATGTTTGTCAGCGTTGTTTCGTGCTCTATGTGAGCTTATGTCTCCAGGTTTTGGTGCTCTCAGTGAGCTTTTGTTCTTGTTACCAGTGTTTTTGGATTTTTGGACCTTTGGCTCGCTGCCTTTGGATTTATTTTTGTTCGTCCTGCAAAATAAAGCATATTTACTTTACATCATCTCCAGCCTCTTGTCGTCTGGGTATCTGCACTTTGGGTCCTAACCTTCCCCCAACGTGACACTATAAATATACAAGAAAATGATCATCTCATAAAAACAACCTACAGGTTGTTTAATCAGCCTCCAGCTCCTCCCAGGTGCTGCTCAGGTGTTTGAGCTTATTTGGGATGAGGTTTGTGCCAAAAGTTACAACCCCACACAACCCAAGTTGGAATGTAGCAGCTAAAAATAATATTTAACAAGAGAATAAAAACTCTCAAATCAAAATAAACTCATTCATAAGAGAATTATCACATTTCAAAACAAAATCATATATTTATTTCCTAATTATTCATATTTTTTATTTTACGCACATTTCTGGTTCGCTTAGATCTGCTTTACTCAGAATATTTAGGCTTTTATTCTGAAGGGACTGTTTTGGTCCTGCTCTGGGTTTTAGCTTTAAATGTGGAAAGCATGCATCAGTAGGAGGGGCTTCTTGTCGTTTCAATCTCATTGGTTATGAGAGTTGGAGGCAACAAAGAAGAAGGGAGGCTGCATACCTGCGAGGAGGTGAGGGTTCATAAAACTTGTACTGGTCCATTATCTTCTCCTCCAGCTTCTCCTTTTGCCGTCTCAAATCGTTCAGCTTGTCACTAAATGGGGAGGAAGAAGACTAAAATCTTAGGTTTTTATCATGTCCTAACATCTAGCGACGGCTTATCCAATGGCGGCGCTAGGGAGCCACTGCTAACATCTCTGGTACTAGATGTTTACTGCTAACATCCCATCTCTGGTACTAGATGTTTACTGCTAACATCCCATCTCTGGTACTAGATGTTTACTGCTAACATCCCATCTCTGGTACTAGATGTTTACTGCTAACATCCCTTCTCTGGTACTAGATGTTTACTGCTAACATCCCTTCGCTGGTACTAGATGTTTACTGCTAACATCCATCTCTGGTACTAGATGTTTACTGCTAACATCCCTTCTCTGGTACTAGATGTTTACTGATGCCAGTCTGGTGTTTGAGAGAAATAAGACAGAATCCTAAAATAAAACAGACAATTTTCAGGAAGTCTGATGTTTTTCTTCCTTTAGTTTTGTAGTTTTCTGAAAACAGAAGTCTTCAGGTCTAACTGTGAGAGATTTAGTAATATGATTACTTTACTGACAACGTTGGAAGTAAACAACAAACACTACCGCCGCGATCGGGACTCGAACCGGGGTAAACAGCATGCCAGTCAGTTACTCTATGTGAGGACTACCAAGTCTGTCTAAAAACAACCGACACACATGCCCTGAGCTGGCCATTACGTGTCCTTGTGGACAGGACCCATGGTTTGGTCGCCAGTGCAGAAGTGATCTGTCAGAATCTCCACTCTGGTACTGATGGAGGTTTAAAGGGGACAAAGAACCTAAACCAACATTTTCTTGTTGTTCGTGAATAAAAACAGCTTGGATGGTCAAAAGTAGCCGTGTGTGACCTACTTTTTACGTAATTAGAAAGTTTAAAAATGCCAGAGGAAAACGTCTTTTCTGAGAAACCTCTCATAAAAACGTCACGTGGAGTCTCCAGTGTCTGAGGCCTTCTGGTTTAAACCAACCAATCAGCAAGCAGCTCATTAGCATATTCATGCCCTGGCCAAGTGGGAGGGGTAAAAGGCTGATTTAGAGGGTTTAAGCCTGCCGCACACGAGAGCAATCTGCTGAGCAAACTGCCTCGAATGACTGTTTGCTCAGCAGATTGCTCGCCGTGTGCGCCTAATTTTCTCAGAGTTTTCTGCCTCAAAAGACGCTGAGCCGAATATCTGACCAGTCAGATGTTTTTCGCCTCACGGGGGGTAGAAACTCGCCGTGTGCGCACTATGTGAGCTACAGGCTGAGCTGAACTATTCTTGTGGCCAATCAAAGCGCGCTGTCTGATCACCTGATTCCAAGATGGCAGCAGTCTGCACGCCGGAAAATAAACAAAACGGAGACAGAGCTGGAAACGGAGGAAATGCCTCTACTTTTCTTGTTGATGAAGTGTCGCCGCCACCGGCATTTCAAGGTTAGGATAGTAAGTGTACGGTGGCTGGAAAGAAGGGCCAAGCAAGGAGTTTATGCCAATCTACTTCAAGAGATGCACCTGAAAGACCCAGAATCCTTCCGGCAGTACCGCCGCCCGGACCCTTCCGACAGTACCGCTGCCCGGACCCTTCCGACAGTACCGCCGCCCGGACCCTTCCGGCAGTACCGCTGCCCGGACCCTTCCGACAGTACCGCCGCCCGGACCCTCCCGACAGTACCGCCGCCCGGACCCTTCCGACAGTACCACCGCCCGGACCCTCCCGGCAGTACCGTCGTCCGGACCCTTCCGGCAGTACCGCCGCCCGGACCCTCCCGACAGTACCGCCGCCCGGACCCTCCCGACAGTACCGCCGCCCGGACCCTCCCGACAGTACCGCCATCCGGACCCTTCCAACAGTACCGCCGCCCAGATCCTTCGAGAGGGTAGTGGAAACAGTGGGCCCATCGAGCCGCAAGGTACCATTTTGTTCATTTTTCTGACACGCAGACAGGGCAGGGGACTGCATCACACTACATCTTGGGGTCATGTGAGCGGAGAACGAGCTTTGATTGGCCACTAGAATATTTCAGCTCAGTAGTGCGCACATGGTGAGTTTTTACCCCCGTGAGGCGGAAAATATCTGACTGGTCAGATTAGAAAGGCCTGTATCGGGGCTCCTGGGACACAAGAAAGCCAAAAGAACATTTCTCAGAGTTTTAGATTGCTGATAAACTGCATTCTTTGTCCCCTTTAAAGCAGTCATCTGTGACCTGAAGGTCACATTCTCACCCACAGCATGAAGTCAGCCGCTCTGTGTCCACGACTAGAAGAAAGTGAGAGTTAGTGACCTACTTCCAGAGGAGGCAGGTTCCTGATCAGAGACTAGCTTCAGGGGGAGAAGCGGGACCTGATGGTGCACTTGGGCTACCTTGTCCCGTGTGCAGGCAGGAACTTAAATAAAAAAATTGCAGCCGAGACGGGAAAATGCACAAATGCAGCCAGTAAAGGGTTTGGGGGGTGTTTCTCATAAGGACATGACAACATCACCTGGTAAAAAACTCCATGAAGTGGGTTAAAAGATGGGCCGAACATTTCTAACACAAAGATGAAGTCAACAACAGTCTTGGTTTCGTTTTGCTTACATGTACTGTCGCTCTTCAACATGAAAAAGGTCTTTGCTTTCCATAGTCTGTTCCAACAAGGTGCGGTTCTGCAGCATCAGGGTCTCGATCTGGCCGAGCAGGTGGCGGTTCTCCTCCTCCAGGTTCCCTTTCAGCTGACTCAGCAGCTAAACACCAGGTTTGTGTGTCAGCGTTTGTATCTCACCTCTAAAACCAGATGACTGACAGGCCCAATCCTAATTCTCGCACTTCCACACTCGCGCCCTGCGGGACACCCTACACACACACACCCCTGGTCAGGGTGTGTGCGTGTAGGGTGTGTTATGAAGTGCGGAAGTTGATCACGCTCGTTATACACCCTTGATCCACACTTCACCAAGTCCGCATCGATGCTTTCAGACAAAAGCAGCAACGAATGTAAAAATATTTCAAACAATTGTTTTTTTGTTTGAAAGTTGGAAATAAAGTTTTTTTTTTTTTAAAGTATCACAGCGACCAGCATCCCGGCACGCGTTGTGCTCGCGGTCTCAATTCGGCAATTATTTGCACACGTGTACTACGCACTGGAAGCCTTTCTGTGCACTTCCTCCATGTGCTCGGGGCGCCGTGCGAGTGTTGGGATTGGGCCGTAGGCTCCTGATGTGCTCACCTCACACTGGTTGGTGAGTTTTGTGGAGGCGATGTCTAGCTCCTGGAACTCCTTTTTGAGTTTAGAAAAGTCCGCCTCCAGCCAGGTGCGCTCCAGCTTGGCCTCGTTCAGCTGGCTCTTCAGCTGCTTGTGCTCGGCCGTCAGCGCTTCGCTGTCGCTCAGAAGCTGTCGGTACGTCTGGTTAAGCCTTAGCGGATATTATTTGTGTTAAAGCAGGCACTGACATTCTTTCATTCCAGGGCCCTCGGTTATCAAGCGTCCTACATTCCTTCCTACGAAGGAAATTTAGAATTTTCGTACGAGCAGTAAAAACCGGATTCATGAAACACGCGGTGGCCTCTCGTACGCACATTCCTCCCCAACCGTCTGACGATAAATCCCACCTGTTTGTACCCAGGTGCTCGTGTCCATTCTCGGTCGTTAACACACAGTAACACACTCAATCAACCAAGTTTGGTCACACTACATCCTCAGCATGAGGGGACTCCCTGGGTATTTCCCCAAAAGAAAACTTTATTGGCAGTGAGATGGAGACACCGTGCAGAGCTGATAAAGGTGTCGGTTGAATATGACAGATCGTAGAGTAATGAGTTGTCATTCAAATCCCATTCAAGGACTCGTTCTTAAACGTGAGTTAGTTTAATTTGGAAGCTGTCATTCAGTCTGGTTACCATGGCAACGTGGCTTGTATGGTCGGGCAGCAGAGGAGGTTCTGGGGGGTTTTTTTCGTAGTTATAAAAAATATGAACTGGAATCGGATTTGTGCGGTCGATCTGTCGCTCCACAACGAGTCCCAAATCCCAGCGTAGCTCCAGAAGGATCTTTTCGGGGAGATCGGTTCGCTCACGGAGGACGTGTTCCCACCAGAGCGCACGCTCTGCCAAATCCTCCAGCGCAGAACAGTCCTGATTTAATGCCCATCAGTCATATGTGTCTCTTATTGGTTTTAGCACCAATTATGCTAAGAAGCCACTGACCTATTGAAGTATTGGGTAAAATACTTTATGGACGAGGAACATGTGTGGACTGAGACCTTCAGCGCTGCGGTTCCCCCGTTCTACCACTAGATGCTGTTCGTACGCGTGGTCAGAGCTGTTCTAATATTTAGGAACATTTCCACGCACAAGTACAAGATGGTAAATACCACACAACACGTAAAACCGCTCCTACGCACGGAATACACACAGATCTGTCCGCAAGTTTGGCGGATAAATGAGGGCCCAGATGTTTGTGCTGTCCTACCACTCCTTCTCATCGCCGAGCCTGCGACATTCTGCTGCTGTTGTCTGATGCTGCTCTTTCTCCACAACGATCCTCATCTGCTCCTCTTTCAACGTTTTCTCCAGCTCCTCTAACTTGGTCCGCTGCTGCAGCAGGCTGCTGTACCTAAGAAGAACCCCAACAGGCACAAAATGAGCTTTTTTAGACCCAACCTTCCTGCATATAGCTGGATTTAACTACTGCTGTTCCAGTGGCCTCGCCTGTCCTGCAGCGTACGGTGCTCCAGCTCCAGTGTGCGATGGGCTTTCTTCAGACAGGCGTGTTTGCCCACCAGGGCCTCGTATTCCATGGCCCGTCGCTCGTGCAGCACCGCCAGCCGCTCGTGGTCTCGTAGCAGCTGCTCATGAGCGCCACGTAGCTCGTCACGTGTCTGAACGGCACTGTCCCGCTCGGCTTCCATCCCGGCCTGCTGCTGCTGCAGCTGAGCATTGTGGGCCGAGAGGGAGGCGCTCTGGGAATTCAGAGTGGACTTCTCCACCTGCAGAGCAAAACCCAAACGTTAATGATGCACGAATAGTTGTGTGGTGATAAGGTGGAGGTGCCAAGAAGCTGGTTTTATCAACAGTACTGCAGAGGAGAGAACCTGCAGGTTTGTGTTGCACGTCTGCAGGGCTGTGTTGGTCTCTTGCAGTGATGCCGCCTGCCGCTGCAGGGTGAGGATTTGAGCCTGATGGCCGTCAGACTGACTTTCCAGCTGTTTCAGAAGCATCTGCATAGCCTGGCGCTCTGCCACCAAAGTCGCATTCTGGAGAAATAAGAAGAAATAGTTTTGAAAACATAAAAAATGAGATCAGCGACGACTTTTAGTGTGTTTTTATTAACAAATCATTACGTTCTGGTGAAAGTCACAAAGTTTGCTCAGTTAGGAATCAATTTAACATAAAAAAGTCTGTTCAACTTCATTAACATTTTAAAGGAACTATAAGGAAGTTTGACAGCCAAAACATGTATAGAAATAATAAATGTCTTCATACATTCTCCTGCAACGCCCTGGTCCTGTAGAATGAGCCCTGGCATTTTTACTGTGATTGCCTGTTTTTCTGTAAAATCACAGAAAAAGAGAGATGCTCGGGTCGAGCAGGCTGCTTCATGCGCGTTCACGCTCAGGCATCGCCCGTAGCATTTGCTATCAGTAGCTTTAGCAGCAGAGTGAGGTAGTGCCAACTCAGCGACTTTGTCACTGTTCCTAACGCCTAGTGATGAACCTAGCTACATTTCTGAGGACCCTTAGCTACTTTCTGTAGAACTTTCTTCTAGATATTTCCTGCAAATTAGCAACAAAATAGCCATTTTGACTCCAAACCGTACTTTGGTTTGACGTTGTTTCAGCTGTCATCAAGGATATAAATGTTACAGATGCTGTGAATGTTACTGGTGTGTAGCTCATCTTGTAAGATGTCTGACTCTCATGCTGAAGACCTGGGTTCAGTTCTGGATGTGAACATAGTTTATTTAGAGTTTATTTTTTTACATTAATGGTATTTTTTTTTTACAGTAAGATGCCCAAATTTTTATTTGAGACTCGCCGAACGGCATTGAATTCACAGATAAAAAAGATGTGGGTTCAACTTTCATTTTGGAACAATTTTTCAAACACGGGAAGGAAATGATCTGAGCATGCAGGAGGACTGACCCATCTTAAACCTTTGTCGGCTGTGCTGAAGAGAAAGGTACAGAACCAAATTATTTAATTAATTAGCTGCGCGTTCTCCTGTCCTCTGCCTCCCCCCCCTAATTTTAGTGGACATGTATTACATACATTATAATTAGTACAAATTCACAAATACAATCTTTTTTGCAGCTATACATTTACTTTTGTTGTGGCTTAGGAATAGAGACTCTTAAATTGTAAAGTTGAGTGAAACATGACTTTGGTAATGAGATCAACACAATAAATATGGCAAATTTATTGAAAGAAAAATTTAACCTTCAAGTTTATAGAGGTGAAGTTGACTGAGTTTGAAAAGCAAATATACTTTAGACCAGTGTTTTTCAACCCTGGTCCTCAAAGCACACTGTCCAGGGAGTTTTCAGGTTTTCCCTGCGTCAGCACAGCTGATTTCTATTGATGGTTGATTAACAAGCTTTTGCTGAACTGCAGTCAGCTGAATGGGGTGTGCTAAAGCAGGAGAGAATACATAGGGAGAATAGGGAGAGTACAAAAACATGCAGGGCAGTGTGCCTTGAGGACCAGGGTTGAAAAACACTGCTTTAGACTGACAAAGAAAAGAGCACAAAAGTGACTTGATTTGATGATGTCATCATGCAAAAATAAAACTCGTAATATCTCAGAAACCATAGCAGCACAAACGTCAATTTTACCTGCACAAATCAGCACAAACGAAGCACTAACCGAGCAGCCTATTTGCCTGCACTTGTGAAGCTTGGGGGGCTCAGCTTGCAGTTACGCTTTTGGCCTGAAGGGGCAATCGTGAGCATTAAAATTCAAAAGTCCGTAATGAGTTTCTAACACACATGTCCATTATTGGGATTTTGAGAGGTTGAGGACCAACAAACTGTAAGACAGAGAGGAAATTATCTCTGTCTGGCCCCCCAAAAATTTCTAATCGGAATCTGGTGCCCTTGAGCCAGCAAGGCTCCAACGAAAACTCCCCCCTCAGAAGATATGTGGAATGTGCCGTCACTATGGCAACTCAACTCTGTCTCCTTTCCCAGGCTGGGCGGGACTGCGGGAAGGCCGCTAAAACGTTCCAGGGTCACTGCAACCCTCCAACCCTCAATGCTCCCCCTATCCACACTGAGGTGACATGCGCTGCTTATCGTGGCTGCAGGAACTGAAGTGGGGATAGTACCAGCTCACCACCCCACCTAGTGGACACTTATGTTGTGTTGTCTGAAGTCTGTTGCATATTTGTCTGAGGTGGTTTTTTGCAGAGCAAAGCTGCCCTCCTGGTGGAGGGTAACTCTGAAGTGCCTTTTTTTTCCTCCACCTGAACCAATCCTCATGTTACCCTCTTACAGTATCTCTATTAAGGTAGCGCGACTCAGGGTTGCGAATGACCACAGTCACCAGTTCTTGTCATGTGTCTTGCCCATGTATGTCTGATCTCTGAATTGTGTGTACTGAAACTCTAATTTCCCTCTGGGATTAATAATCTTTGATTTGATTGATTTGATCATAGCAGCAGTAGAACGCTCCACCTGTGAGAATAAAGCTGTAAGGCTCGTCTTTCATTCAGACATCAGCAGCCGGACAGGACACGGTAAAAAAACAAACAGCTTTTCTCGCTGAACATCACAGGAAAGCAGGTCAGAGACGCTCAGACCGCTGCTACATTAGACGTCCCACGCTGCCTTTATTCAACAACAACAACAACAACAAGGTAAATGTGTTTTCAATTCTAGGAAAGTTAAAGTTGGACCAAACAACTTTAATCAGCCAAACATGAAATTGTTTTGAATTTAATTAAATCCAGTAAAGGCGCCCAGTACAGAAGAAGAATAGGGACACGTGACTCGTTTTGTTTTCAGTGGCCCTAATAATCTTCCACAGATCATTTTCCAAACTACTTTTATCAGGAATGCTTGGATTCAGCAGACGCAGGGGGCCAGCCCATCAGAAGGACAACGATCTGCAGAGCGCCGTCGTGCCAGCAGACCCAGTGTCTGTATTGGATTCTCTGCTTTGATTCAATATCCTATTTTTAACATGAACGGTTCGATGTGTGATAATTAAGAGAGGAGCTCTATCAGAACCACTCCCTGGGATGTGCCTGTTTAACGGTCCACCTACGGTTCTCTCCACCTGGATGAGGCGGTCTTTGAGCCGCAGCAGCTCCCTGGTGGCCTCCTGGCTCTCCCGCAGCCACTCGGTCATGGTCTCTGCTGGAGGGTTGTTGTGCGACGCTGTCCACTCGTCCTCCTCCTGCTGTCGCTGCTGTAACGCTTCGTTGCTCAGCTTCACCTGTGTGACGAACACCGTAACATCTGGATGTTGAGAGCCCAGGAGATCTTTGGAGCTGAACGCTGTGATTGAACTCACAGTTTTCAGCTCATGTCGCAGCTGCTGGTTCAGGGAGGAGGACTCCTGCAGGCGAGCCCCCAGAGCGGCTATCTTGTCGTCTTTAATTAGCAAAGAGCTTTTTAGTGATGACTCCAGCTCTGATTCTAGCATCCTGAATCTGCCGTAGAGATGAAAAAAAGGACATTTGGTGACTGGATCGTATAAAAACGTTGCTTTCAAACGCAGACACACTGCTGTAAACACCTCCTGTTGTCTGCTGTGTCCTGCTGAGTGCTCTCCTGGTTCAGGAGTCTCATCTCCAGCTCGTGGGTCAGCTTCTCCTGGTCATTGTCTCTCTGCAGGGTTTTCAGCTTCTCACACACCAGCTCCTAGAAGATGGACGACAAGCCCAAACGACACAAAAGGTTCCTGTTTTACTCCCAGCATGGCCTCATCTTTAAACTGGATCACAGCATCTTTCTGAACAACAAAATCAATGCGTGAGAAAAGCAGGCTCAGCATTTTAGATTTGCCTGAAATAAAAGCTTTCTTCTGCTTTTTACAGTCAGTTTAGTTCATCTTAGATTCACTCGGGAAGGCTTTCTGTAGACTCGGTGAGACGACTTGAGAAAAAAGCCTTTAAAGGGGACATGTTGTAGGAAACTGACCTTTTCCATTCTTTGTGCTGCCATGAGGGTCTTTACTGTTTGGTTTCAGGAGCACTGTGCCCGTAAAGTCCCCGTTTGTGATGTCACAATCAGAGAAAGTAGAATAGAATCATCTCTCATGTGCAAGAGAACTCTACTCTGAGCCCTCCCAGATATCGGAGCTTCTCAGCTTATAGCAGTCTGAGCGGGAGATTGGTGGGAGGGCCAGCCCCAGCTTGTTTTCTTAAAGTGACAGAGCCCTGAAATGACTGATTCTGAGAGGTCCTGAAACTATCAAGAACAAAACTGCTGAGATCACTTTACAGGTGCCAGATTCTAGTTTTTACTGTTTCCCCTGTGTGTGAGAGGAATTTAGAGCAAAGAACTCGATGAAGATGGTTTTATCGACCACAGAACTGTGATAACTCATGAAAAACGATGTCATATGTCCCCTTTAACGAGCAAAAACAGGCTGAATCTACGGTTGCACTTACGGTGGGGCTAAAAAGTATGTAGTCAGTCTCTGGTTGTGCAAGAATTTGGTCTCCTACAAACAAGCAATATTTCTGCTGTTACAGACCTGTAACTTGTGCTGTAAGAGGCTGCTCTGTCCTCCACCTGTTACCTGAATTAATGTCACCTGTTGGAACTGGTTACCAGTACATACGACACCTGTCCACAACCTCAGGCAGTCACACTCTGAACTCCACTAAGGCCAGGGCCAAAGAGCTGCCAAAGGACACCAGAAACAAAGTTGCAGACCTGCACCAGGCTGGAGGACTGAATCTCCAACAGGTAAGCAGCAGCTTGATGTGGACAAATCAACTGTGGGAGCAATTATTAGAAAGTGGAAGGCATACAAGACCACTGATGATCTCCCCCCATCAGGGGCTCCACGCAAGATCTCACACTGTGGGGTCAGAATGATCACAAGAACGGTGAGCAGAAGTCCCAGAACTACACGGGGGATGAAGGACTTGCAGAGAGCTAGGACACGAAGGGTACCGTCAGTGACACTGTGCTGCCAGGGACGTGTCCCCACATGCAGGCCCGTCTGAAGTTTGCTAGAGAGCATCTGGAAGATCCAGAAGAGGACTGGGAGAATGTCATATGGACAGATTAAACCAAAATAAAACTTTCCTCATCGGGTTTGGAGGAGAAAGAATCCTGAGTCGCATCCAAAGAACACCATGCCTTCTGTAAAGCATGGGGGTGGAAACATTATGCTGTGGGCTGGTTTTCTGCAAAGGGACCAGGAAGACTGAGCCGTGTAAAGAGAAGAATGAATGGGTCGTGTATCGTTTGGCTCCATCAGCAAGGGCATTAAAGATGAGACGAGTCTTTCAGCATGACGATGATCCCAGACCCCCCCCCAGACCCCCCCCCCCCGAATGAGTGGCTTCATAAGAAGCATTTCAAGGGGTCCTGGAGCAGCCTGGCCAGTCTCCAGATCTCAAGCCTGTAGAAAATCTCTGGAGGGAGTTAAAGTCTGTGTTGCCTAGCAACAGCCCCAAAACATCACAGCTCTAGAGGAGATCTGCATGGAGGAATGGGCCAAAATACCCGCAACAGTGTGTGGAACCTTGTGGAGACTACAGAACAAGTTTGACCTCTGCCACTGACAACAAAGGGCAACAAAACTAAGTACTGAGGCGGACTTTAGTCATTGACCACACACTTCTTTACCACCGCCATTTGCAAATAAAATGATGAAAAATCAGACAGTGTGATTTTCTGGACGCCGTCTCTCACTGCTGAGGCAAACCTATGATGAAAACTACAGGCCTGTCATCGTCTTGAGCGGGACAACAATTGGAAGCTGACCAAATACCGTATATTTAAACGTGGGCGTATTTAGTTTAATGTTTTGATCAGCTTGTGATGCCTTCAAAATAAAACTAACTTCGTAACACACTGGCTGCACCAAGAGCAAACATTCCTGATGAGTTGCTTTTGAACGTAAAGGAAACACGGTGACGGGTGAGCTGGAATGCTTCTAGTGAGTTTGTGCTCACCTCTCTCAGAGCTGCCAGGGCCTTCTGGTCGATGGCGGCCTGTTTGTTAAGATCTCTCTTGTCTCGCTCTAAACTCTTGACCCTCTCAGAAGTTTCCCTTGATGCCTCCAACTCCTTCATCAGCGAACGCATCTCTCTTTCTAAACTAGCCACAGAAACATTCCGGCTGTCCAAGTTGGCTTCCTGAATTTCCACCTAGAAAAGATGGAGACATTCATCCATAACAAAGCCAACACTTCACAGGTCGCCCTGACTGAGATGGAGCTACCTGCTGCCTGAGTCGTCGGTTTTCCTTCTCCAGCTGCCTCTTGTCTCTCTCCAGAGTGGTGCCTTCATGCTCCAGGTGTTGCTTCTCCGCTTCTAGCTGCTCCAGACGTCTGGCAGAAATCCGAAGCTCTTCTAAGGATGCCTGCAGAACCTGGTTCTCCGCTTCCAGCTCCTGAATTTCTGCCTCCAAACGCTGAACTTTTCGCTCTTGAGAGAAGGAAAGTAAACAGTTAAGTGATATTTACATAAATGATCTGATGTGGAACTGAAGCACAGAACCTACCACTGTTGTGGAGAGACGTCTGTAGCTGCTGGTTAACCGAGTCCAGAGCTCGGTATTTAACCTCCAGACGTTTCATCTGCTTGCTGCTGTGGGAGGAACGTGCTGGCGCTCCTGTGAGGATGCTATCACAACAAGGACTGCTGCTGTTTGAGATGGGGGCCTGCTCATTTGATCCAGCTAAACAATGACGTCTATTATGAATATTTTCCAGAACTTCCAGATCTAAGATCATGTCATTGAAATGCTCCCCGCTGCCTTCAGCATGTAAATGTTCTCCATCCTGACCCGGAAGGCCTGGACCATCTGTGGAAAGGACTGCATCCAGATCCGTGGCCAGGATCTGACTACAGTCTGACTCTCTGTTCCTCGTCTCCAGTGGGAGTGCATTACGGTGAAGAACATCATTGTGGTTTTGTGAAACTGGGCAGGAGATAGTTTGCATCACCGAGGAGTCGCCTGCTGATGAGGCGAAGTTGTCGATGTTGCACACCAGGTGGGGTCCGTGTTTGGTTTGCGTTTTCCCTCTGAGCTCCTTGATGGTCCTCAAAAGGCTTTGGTTATCTTTCTGCAGCTTCAGGATTTGGCTACGCGTCCGCTCACTGACCTCTTCACTCAGACTCTGCTGCCCTGCAAAAAAACACATGTGTGAGTGTGTGTGTGTGCATGTGTGTATGAGTGTGTGTGTACGTGTGTGTGTGTATGATTGTGTGTGTGTGCGCATGTGTGTGCGTGCTTGTGTGTGCGTGCGTGTGCATGCGCATGTATGTGCGCGCACGCATGTGTGTGCATGCTGGTGTGTGTGTGTATGTGCCGGTGTGTGTGTGTGTGTGTGTGTGTGTATGTGCTGGTGTGTGTGTGTGTGTGTATGTGCATGTGTGTGTGTGTGTGTGCATGTGTGTGCGTGCGTGTGTGTCTGTGTGTGTGTGTGTGTGTGTGTGTGTGTATGTGCTGGTGTGTGTGTGTGTGTGTGTGTGTGTGTATGTGCTGGTGTGTGTGTGTGTGTGTGTATGTGCATGTGTGTGTGTGTGTGTGCATGTGTGTGCGTGCGTGTGTGTCTGTGTGTGTGTGTGTGTGTGTATGTGCTGGTGTGTGTGTGTGTGTGTGTGTATGTGCTGGTGTGTGTGTGTGTGTATGCTCTGTCATCTCCGTCCCCAGTGAGTCGTGGAGGATGGCTGCTTATACTGAGCCAGGATCCTCTGGAGGTTTCTTCCTGTTAAAAGGGAGTTTTCCTCTCCACTGTCGCTGCATGCTTGCTTAGTATGAGGATTGCTGTAAAGACTCTGACACTAGTCAGTGACTTGATGACCTGACCTGTATTGTTTACTGTGTGAAGGTCCTTGACAAGACTCTGGTCCTGACTTGTCGCTTTATAAATAAACTGAACTGACTTGGTAAATTTGAAAATGTCAGATCAGCTTCCTGACTGATTCAAGTCTGGGCCGACCTAACAGAGAAGCCTCTCCTGTACTCATACAGACACGCTGAAGGGGAGTTTATGGGATTGGAAAAATAAACCTTGATTTGATCTGAGTGATTTTCTGCAACCAGAGCTCCCTGCCACTCTCACCATGAGGGGTATCTGTGCTCCTGGAGAGCTGCTCCAGCTCCCAGCCCAGATGCTGGGACTCCTCCATGCTCCTCCGCTGTGCCAAACACAAAGACAGGTTCTCCTCTTGTAGCTCCTTGAGGCGCCTTGTATCAGCCTCCTTCTCCTAAAGCCATGACACAAAAGCGGGCCATCAGTACGGGAACACATCTGTCTGGTGTAAGATCCACTCTCTAGCTGCCGTCTTCTCCTGAGCTCTTCTAGGCTCAATGCTTTCTTTATTCCTTTGGCTTTGAACCCGAGAAACGCCTCAGCTGTTGGAGCTAATTTCATTATTTAGAGTTTTGCCCTCGGTTTTTTTTTTAACCCTAACCCAAGAACAACTTCTCTGTGTGCTACAGGGACTGGTCCTGGACCAGCACGCACTGGAGTGGGTCTATGGTTTTCACCAGAGCAGAAGCAGCAGACAAACGTTTAGAACATTGGACGTCTACCTTTCTCAGTGGCCTAGTGGTAGAGTGTTCGCCCTGAGACTGGGAGATCAGGGGTTCGATTCCTGGTCGGGTCATACCAAAGACTTTGAAAAAATGGGACCCAATGCCTCCCTGCTTGACACTCACCACCAAATAGTTCCCGAGCGCGACTTGTCTGCAGCTCACCGCTCCCCCAGGGGATGGGTCAAATGCGGAGAACAAATTTCGCACACACACCTGTGTGTGTGACAACTAATGGGACTTTAACGTCTTTGGCATGCGTACAATGCTGCAGTGGCTCGCTGATGTGGCCTACCAGACACAGGGCCTGCTTGCAGCTACCGTGACTGAAACGCCTCATCCCGGTGTGCAGGTGTCTGACCTGCTCCATGTCGAGGATCTGCGCCTTCAGCAGCAGACTGTGCTTCTCCAGCTGGTGGATTTTATCCATGCGTGTCCTGCAGCCTTCCAGCTGGTCCTCCAACACCTCTTTGGTCTCTTGCAGCACCCTGTTGTCTTCCTTTAGCTCCTGGCATGAAGAGAAGATAACTAATTTCATATGATTCTAATCTGAATCTCTAATTTAGATAATACATCACTTTGTGCTTAAGATTAAAATCCCAGGCTGTGCAGCCAAAGCTATCACGCGGGGATCAGAAAGTCGGCGTTAACCTCCACTTTGGCCTTGTAGAAGTCCATCTTGTGCAGCTGTTCTCTGTAGCGGCCCACTTCACTCTCCAGCTTGTCCGCCTTGATGGCCTGCTCTCTCAGGGCGTCGAGCTCGTCGCGATAGGTGCGGGCGAC